>NW_025050802.1:0-13246 GCF_019279795.1 Protopterus annectens
GAATGCCGGCAAAAAGGCACTATAGGGACAGCAAGAGCCTTAGCCAGTATCTGGAATCCCAGGGTTTTGGCAAGGTGCAGGCCATCTGTGCAAAGCAGCTTTGGGTGGTTTTTGCTTGCCTGTTCCTGTTATGGTAGTGAATTTGTTATTTGAACCTTGCCAAAAAAGGGCACTATAGGGACAGCAAGAGCCTTAGCCAGTATCTGGAATCCCAGGGGCGGCAGGTGCAGGCCATCTGTGCCAAAGCATTGTGGTCTGTCGACCATGTCATCCAAAGCAGACAGATACTGGATCCCCTTAGAATGACACCAGAACCATAGCCGATTGTTGAAGTCAATCATTTTGTCCTTGTACTGCAGTATCATTCTGGGTGATGGCAGAATGCTACTCAGGGCTAGGGTCATACCTGCCTGGGCTACAACATGTCTCTTTTCATGTAGTCCAGGGAGGTACATCTCAAGTCATTCACACCAACATGGACAATGATAGAGTCATATTTGTACTTGTTGTGGAGTGACCTGAGTGCGTGGGTTATGTGGCGGATCCTGGCACCTGACAGGCAGCTGACATCTGCCTGGCACCCAACAGGCAGCTGACAGTAACCTTCTCCTTGTTTAGCCTGCTGAGTGGGACATCAGTGTGTCTGACTACAGAGTCACCTATGACTAGTGTGTTGGGTACGTTGTTTTGCCTTATTGGCTGTGGTTGAATGGCACACTGAGTCTGTGGGCTATGTGCCATTTGGGTTGTGTTGGGGGATGGAGGTTGCTTGCGTTTCTGCTTTGGAGATCTCTGTTGCTTAGACAGATTATTATTGAGAGCCTCTGCGAATGTTTTTGTGTTACTATGTGTGGATTTTGGTGCATGCATCAGCTGGAACTTCCACATAGTTGCCTCACGCACATCAGCTGGAACTTCCACATAGACAGACCAGACCAGTGGTAAATTTCTGATACCCCATCCACTGGCTAAAGTTTCATTTGGATTGTATTAGGGAAGAACTGTACTTGGGAAGCCTGTTTTAGAGAAGGGTGATTCTCTAAGATACATTCCTATCCCTCCAACATGTCCTATTTATGTAGTAAGCAAAGTTTAAGCCCAGAGACTAGGTAGTTGTGATGCAATTTGTTTTGTGGATATGCAAAAGGTCCATCAGAGTGGGATCCAAGGCTGCCTTGTTTGACAGCCATAGATATCCCCTCAACAGTTTGTAGGAGACAGAGCAAAGGGTCAAAGTTCTGAGGCGATCTGCATAGGGCATGTTATTAATGTGCGTGAGGCAACTATGTGGAAGTTCTAGCTGATGCATGCACCTGGCCAAGTACATACTGAAGGGGGCATTGTACTCAACGATGGGGCTGATGAGGGCCTAATACAGTGGAATAATGACTTCCTTAGACCTAGATGCCATACCCATGCTTATAAATTCAGCAGCGTAGAACGATTTCCTAACTACCTTAGACACGTTAGTTGAAAGCCAGGTTTTTCTGTCTACATATGTTCCCAAATCCCTGATTACTGGGTCTATTTTTAGTAGTTTGTTATCAATGATGTAGTTTCCTAAGGTAGCAGACTTCCAGTGGGTACCATTATGCATTTCTAGCACCAGCTATTTCTCTGCATTAGCCCTTCCTGGAAGATATTAATGTCTTTAGGGGATTCTTTATCTATTCCTAGTTTGCAATCATCTGCAAACTCAGTCAGCCAGATGGCCTTAACAATGGTCTTGACTTCTGAGAAGTGGCTCTCTCAACATAGGACTGGCATGACCAGACAGGAGGAGAAGGTAACCACACACACTATAGACCCAGTCTCACATAATACCATCACAACCTCAAATCATGCACATAAACACACAAAGACATACTCGGAGGCTCTGATCAAAAATCTACCAAAACAGCAGAGGCCACCAAAGCAGACACCCAAACAACTACCACCTCAGAACACAACACCTGCAACACATAGACCACACAGTCAGAGTGTCAAGCAGTCACAGCCCTTAAGGCCAAACACAATGCCAGACACACTAGTCATTGGTGACTCCATAGTCAGACACACTGATGTCCCGCTCACCAGACTGAGTAAGGAGAAGGTCACAGTGGCTGCCTGTCGGGTGCTAGAATCCGCCACATAACGCATGCACTCAGGTCTCTCAACAGCAGGTACAAGTACGACTCAATCATTGTCCACGCTGGTGTTAGCGACCTGAGGCGTACCTCCTTGGACTACATGAAAGAGACATAGAGGAGCTCTCTGATTATGTAGCCCAAGCAGGTATGACCCTGACCTTGAGCAGTATCATACCTTCACCAAGAATGATGCCACAATACAGAGATAAGATGATCAGCTTTAACAATTGGCTTAAACTCTGGGTGTCATTCAAAGGGGATCAATGTCTGTCTGCCTGGGATGACATGCTGGACAAGCCACGCCATGAGGAGGCGGCTTGCACTTGTCACCCCTGGGATTCCGGATTTTGGCAAAGGCTCTTGCCACCCCATAGTGCCTTTTTTAGGCAAGGCTCAAATTCTAAACCTACCACCCTAGAACAAAACAAAGAAAAGAAACTAAGGGTAATGCTGCTCAATGCCAGAGTCTCAACCTCAAGATGCATTGAGGCCCTTCTCAGTATGGAGAACATCGATGTCTGTGCTGTGACAGAAACCTGGTTCAAGGCTCCTGAGAGCACACCAGTACTATCAGGTTTTACCTCATATCATGCGTTCCGGCCCCAAAACCCAGACAATACCAAGAAAGGAGGAGGGGTATCCATATTCATCAAGGACACCCACACCTCAAGATTGGTGGCATCGCGATGCATGGAAACCATCCAGGTGCAATTAACCATAGGCAAGACTGCTCTGCAATTTGTAGCATGTTACAGCCCCCCCTCCAAAACTCAGGAACCTCATATGCCCTTTCTGAAAACACTGGAGGGGATAAATGTATCTCCGAACACCATCATACTAGGTGACTTCAACTACCCTAATATAGACTGGGAACACTACTCAAGCCCAAACACTCTAGCCCAAAAGTTCCTGGAATTCATAAACTCAAATGCCATGGAACAACTAGTCACCACCCCCACAAGAGGAGAAAACATACTTGAACTCATCATCACGAACATGGGAACACAATGTTCAATGCCGGAAGTATACCCCTCACTGGTGAGATCTGATCACAAACTAATCTCGCTGGAGGTCCTCATCCCGCCCCCAGCCGAAATGAAAAAGACCACAGTAAAGAACTTCTCGAAAGCCGACTTCACACTTCTAAAGACTAGTGTGGTCTACTTTGAGCCCCTGAGCGGCGGTTAACATTACTCAAACCGCTGAATCACTTACAAATGCCTTCTACCAGCACCTGCAGGGCTGCATGGATCAGGCAATCCCAAGCAATACAAAGACTCTTTGTACCAAAGGCAAGCATCCAATCTGGTGGACCCCAGCCATAAACAAACTCTACAACAAAAGGAGAAAGCTACTACAAGATAGAGCAAAATCCTTAAAAGGTAAGATACCACTGATCACTATAAGTAAAAAGCTAAGAGCTCTCATAAAATCATCCAAAGCTAATTTTGAGAAAAAAATAGCTAAGGACACTAAAGACAACCATAAGGCATTCTTTAGCTATGTCAGAAACCTAGGAGGAAACTCCCAGATATGCTCAGAATTAGTTCAAAATGATGTGAAGATTACTGATCCTACAGACATTGCCAACATACTGGCTGACAGGTTCAGTGCAAACTCCCTCCCCTAAGGAGAGATATCTATACCAAATGATTGTAGCCCCCAAACATCTCTAGCGCCCAGGTGAGAACTGCTCTCTCCAAGGCAAAGAACACAGCATCCATGGGACCTGATGGTGTCCCGGCTGTGTGCTCCATGAACTCAATGAGAATTAAACCCACAGTTAGGACAGCTGTTTAATCTTAGTCTCACCTCCGGATCGTGCCCAGGGAGTGGTGCACAGCGACTGTGGTCCCACTCCACAAAGGCGGTGCCTCCACCGACCCTAAATTGCCGTCCCATTAGCTTGACAAGCCTTATCTGCAAAGCCATGGAGAGGATCATAATGGATCTCATAAATAAAGACATAGGGAACTTGCAGACTTTGGATCCAACCCAGTTTGGCTTTGTCAAAGGCAGATCATGCCTTCTAAACTTGGTTGACTTTTCGGAAACAGTCACCAAGGCCATTGTGAGGAAAGGCAGTCCATACAGCCTACCTAGACCTGGCGAAGGCTTTTGATACAATACCTCACTCGGGTATCATTGAAAAACTCATCAACTTAAATGTAAACCCATACATTACAAGATGGGTTGCAAACTGGCTGAGTGACAGAACCCACAGGGTCAGAGTTGCTGGCACCATGTCAGACTCAAAGCCTGTCACAAGTGGTGTCCCACAGGGTCAGTCCTGTGCCCACTCTTGTTTGGCATCTACTTTTCTGAAGTACAAGCAAACACAGGAGGGTTATGGCTGACAAAGTTTGCAGATGACTGCAAACTAGGCGCCGTGGTTGAAAACACATCCGACACAGATATCCTTCAGAAGGGTCTCACAGAAACGGATAACTGGTGCCAGAGCCATGGCCTAAAGTTAAATGCCAAGAAATGCATAGTCATGCCCTTCGGGAAAAATAAGGTTACCTAGCTACCATATAGGTGGCAATCCCTGAACACAGAAGAAGTTATTAGGGACCTGGGAACCCAGGTTGACAGTAACCTTTCATTTGACACTCATATTGCTAAAGTAGTTAGGAAGACCTTCTACATTGCCCACCTTATCATGAAGGGATTCACATCTAGATCAAGGGAAGTCATAGTCTCCCTATACTCATCACTCATCAGACCAATGATCAAGTACAATGCCCCATTGAATGTATCTGACCCGACACTTGCAGCAGCTGGAGAGGCCACAAAGTTCCTCACCAAAAGGATAAAGGGTCTCAAAATCTGTCTTATGCTGCCCGACTGAAAGAACTCCAGTTATATTCAGTTGCTTACCGCTTGCTCAGAGGTGACCTATGCCTGACATACAAGGCCATGTCAAACCCAGATTTGATGAACATGCTTCATCTCAAAAATCTAGATCCCTCAGAGCCACAAGGGCGGAGACTTAAACCTCGACCACGGTTATTAATAGGACGTGCTGGAGGGATAGATTCATCACCCAAAGACTCCCTATGCTGTGGAACAAAATCCCGGTTTATGTGAGGCAGAGCACCTCGCTGGCCTTGTTCAAGAGGAATCTTGACCAATGGATGGGAGATCGCAGATACACCCCAGGGGTTACCTCAGTGTCACTGCTCAACAGAGGCACAGCAAAATAATGGGTATAGTTTCTCCAAACTAAAGGGGTGGCGTAAGCCACAAAACTATGGGCTAGGCTTATAAATGCCCTCGGGCAGATAGCCTAGTATGAACCTATGAACCTAAAAGGAGCAGACCCAGCATAGAGCCCTGAGAAACTCTTCTAGTGATTGGCCTCTTTGTAGAGGTGGACTTCCCTATCCTAAATTCCTGAGTGCTGTCTGAGAGCTAGCTGGTTATTCAGCATGTCTTTAGGGGATTCTTTATCTATTCCTAGTTTGCAATCATCTGCAAACTCAGTCAGCCAGATGGCCTCCTTCAGAGGGGTCTCACGGAAACTGATAACTGGTGCCAGAGCCATGGCCTGAAGTTAAATGCCAAAAAATGTATAGTCATACCCTTCGGGAAAAACAAGGTAACCCCAAGCTACCATATAGGTGGCAATCCATTAAGCACAGAAGAGGTTATCAGGGACCTGGGGACCCAGGTTGACAGTGGCCTTTCTTTTGACACTCACATTGCTAAAGTGGTTAGAAAGACCTTCTACGTTGCCCACCTGATCATGAAGGGATTCACATCCAGATCAAGTGAGGTCATTGTTCCCCTGTAATCTTCACTTATCAGACCAATGATCAAGTACAATGCCCCATTCGGGATGTATCTCACCCAACACCTGCAGCAATTGGAGAGACCCCAAAGTTTCTCACCAAAAGGATAAAGGGACTCCAAAATCTGTCATATGCTGCCAGACTGAAGAAACTCCAGCTCTATTCAGTCGCATACCTGCTCAGAAGTGACCTGTGCCTGACATACAAGGCCATGTCAACCCGGAATTAATGGACATGCTCCACCTCAAAAATCCAAATCTACCAGATCCACTAGAGCAAGCAACTTAAACCTTGCACGGATATAAATAGGACATGCTGGAGGGATAGATTTGTCACCCAGAGACTCCCTATGCTGTGGAATAAAATCCCAGTCCATGTGAGGCAGAGCACCTCGATGGCTCTGTTCAAGAGAATTCTTGACCGGTGGATGGGAGATCGTAGGTTTACCCCGGGAATCATCTCTGTGTCACTGCTGGACAGAGGCACAACAAACTAATGGGCACAGTATTTTTTTTTAACATAAGGGGTGGCGTAAGCCGCAAAACTTTGGGCTAGGCTTATAAATGCCTTAGGGCAGATAGCCTAGTATAAACCTATGAACCTATGAACCTATGTAACATATGGGTTTATTCCCAATTATGTCAATCTGTATACAACAATGAAGTGGAGTATTGTATCAAATGTCCTGACCAGGTCAATGTAAGCAACATGGACCATTCTGCCCTCATTCATTGCCTTAGTGACATTATGGAAGAAGTCCACCAGGTTGAGTAGGCATGATCTGTCCTTGATAAAACCAAACTGGGTTGGATCATCTGTCTGAATGTTTTCTATGTCAATATTAATCATTTTCATGGTAATTCTTTCCATGGCTTTCCATATGAAAAATGTCAGACGTATAGGTCTATAGTTACTGGGATCCATAAATGGCCTGGACCTGTGCAGAAGGATAACCACTGCAGTTCTCCATACATGTAGCAAGAAGCCTGTCTGAAGGCTATCATTAAATAGTGACACCAGTGGTCCTGATAGGTCATGTTTCATGCTTTTAATGAGGCATCCTGGGATATTACCGAGGCCCATCAATGGTCTTGGAGACCTCATTTGGGACCTGCTGTCTTGTGATAGTTAGGGGGGTTACGTTTGATGGCATTTCCTAAGAGTGGCCGGAGAGGGGGATTGAACCTAAATTTGTTGGCCAATAGATTTGCTATATCTTTTAGTTTCATGTAGGTGGTGCCATTCAGAATTAGTTCTGCACATTGTTGTGTACTGCCTTTGGGGATGTGGACATAGCTGAAGAATGCCTAATGGCTGTCCTTGGCCTGGAATATTATTTTACCTTAAAATTAGATATGGTAGCTTTGATTTACCCTCTGAGTTGTTCATATAGGTTGATAAGCGAGGTTTTATTCTACTGGGTGCTGCACTTCATAATCTTTGGCGTGGCATTCTTCCTTTTGTTGTATATCCCACTGATGTTGGGATTCCACCAGAGTGGTTTGTTTTTTGAGTTTGCTCTGAGCTTATTCCTGGCAGGCACAGTTTTCTCTACTTTTATGTTAACATGATTATACAACAATTCTGCATAGACAGTTGTGTTGTCAGAATTTAGAGGGACTCAGAATATTTCCAGGTTATCACTTAATAATAGGAAGTTTGCCTTAGAGTAGTTCCTAAGTGTTATGGGGTTTGCTGGGGTCCCCAGTGTTATTTTTATTTCAAAGGAGAGAGCTTTATGGTCTGACCTTCTCAGAAAGGATATTACACTGGGTGGGTGGGGGTAGTGAAGTGTTCTGCCATGAGGACTAGGTCCAGTATGTTTGTACCCCTTGTTTTCAAAATCCAGGAATCTCTGCGGCTGCAGATTTGGGGTCATGTATGATTCCTAGTTTATAGTGAGGTAGCTAAAATCACCCATGAATATGCCTCTAGGTTCAATGGTGAGAGCTCCTACTAAGTTTATGTATGAGTTACAGGTTTCTTGGGGACCTATACCTTGCAAGGATACAGTATGTGACTTTGTCTATGGTAATTTGGAAATGGAGAAGCTCAAATGTGTCATCTTATTTGACCAGCCTGAAGGTGAGTTTGTCATTGATGTAGATTGAGACACTTCTAACTTTAGTCCCTGCTTGTGCAATAGCTGGCCTAAATGTGTGAAAGGCATTACAGCCCTTCACTGCCAGGGTGCTCTCTGTGGCTTTATTTACAAACATAACTAATAAAAGCTAAGTAAGTGTCTAATGCACGACTGATTGATCTTACATGTTAGGTTTGGATTTAAAATCAGCTAAAGGGGAGAACACAACTATTAATGCTGGTAACTTTTTTGTATATTCTTTGTATTAAATTTAAAGCTTAACAAATCGCACAGCTGCAAAACAACATACATCATTCTAAACTCCTCCATTGCATGAACAACATAAACAGAAACCAGTACCTTTAGCATATGCAGCTATAAATATCCCACTACCTACATCTGTATACATTCCCTTCTCTGTGGACTTAGTTTCCTCCCAACATGAATCCATCCTCATCTTTCTCCTGTTGTTACATTTGTTCATCATCCTGTCTTACTGACCATTAGAGAAAACCTTTTTAAGAGATCATGATCTCACTCAGAGATCTTGGCCACACCTCCACAACCAGTCTCAAATCAAGGATACCAAGGTGACTAGCGCCCATCACCCCCCCCTCCATACAGCCTCCAATCACCCTAATGTAATAATGATTTGTGTCCCACCTCCTTCATTTGCTGTCCTATCTCCTCTGCCCAACCCTATGTCTACTCACATTCTCTACTGTGTATTCAGTTTCTATGTATCTTCCACCCTCTTCTCAGCTAAGCATATTTTCCCAACCCATTGTTTCCCAACCTCACTTCCATTTCTTAATATCTCCACTGACTACTACCACCTTCTGGCTGCTTTCCTTTTAATCACCACTACAACCAACTGTACCTTCATCCCACTCTGTCTAATGATATTGCTTTCCCTCCATCTCCCGCAAGCATTTGTAATAACCACCACAATTCCAGTTTCTATCCATGAATGTGAAAAAGAAGTTATGTACCTACCATAATGTTCCATGTTAGTTGTCTTCATCTCGCCTTCTTTCTTGCTGGTTGGGGATCAGAGATGATCCTCGGCTCTGACTCAGCCATCTTCTATAGCTGGAGAGCTGTTTACTGGCTCGAGGCCACCCCTTATCCTATGATGCCTAGTGATAGCTACCCAGATCTCGTTTGAAATAGCTAACCCCAGACATAGCCAGAGAATAAACCTATCCAAACAAAAAGATTGCATATACCTGTCATACTCTCTAAGTCAGTAGAGGAAACAAACCAGAGAACACTCAGCCAGTGAAACCAGAACTCTTCTCGGTCCAATAGGATAGGGGGACGGAGGGTGGGACGCAAGAAAGAAGGCGAGATGAAGACAACTAACATGGAACGTTATGGTAGGTACATAACTTCTTTATGTTAAGTTGTCTATCTCGCCTTCATTCTTGCTGGTTGGGACAGCATCCCTAGCACCTACAATCCTGGGTGGCTCATTGGAACAGACTCTTCAGAACAGTGGAACCAAAGTCAGCTCTGCTCCTGGAGACCATATCTAGCTTGTAATGAGAAATAAAGGTATGAGGATTTGCCCACATAGCAGCTTTACAGATAGAATCCATGGGCAACCTAGATTGGAAGGCTACAGAGGTGGCCAAGGCCCTAGTAGATTGACCTTTCGGTTTGATAGTTAACTCTTTGTTCCATAACTGATAAATGAAAGTAATAGTGTGAGACAACCACCTGGATAAGGTCACCTTGGAAACTGGGAGACCTTGTTTGCCTAGAGTGTAGGAAAGGAATAGTTGGTCCGATTTCCTTATTTCCTTAGTCTTGTGCAGGTAAAAACACATTTGTCTATGAACATCCAATTGGAGTAATTTGTACTCTGCCTTGTTTGTGTGGTTAGGGAAAAACACGGGAAGGTCTATAGATTGGTTTAAATTAAATTCTGAGCAGACTTTCGGAAGAAACAAAGGATTAGTCCTCAGAGCAACCCTGTCCTTATGAAAAACCAAGTATGGAGGACGAACACATAGTGCCTGAAGTTCAGAGAGACGGCTGGCTGAAGTAATAGCTACCAGAAAAAGTGTCTTCCAAGATAGAAAATTAATGGAGCAGGACGCTGCTGATTCAAAAGGGGCAGAGTTAAGGAAGTTAGTTACCAAGTTAAGGTCCCAAGGAGGAGGGGGATCTCATGTTCTGTCTACTGCTGTATATTGGAGATCATCTGCAGCATAATGTTCCAGGTACTGTGTGTGTGGGTATGTAAAATACTCTCTTTAAGAATGTCAGGTTAGTTAATTTAATCAGGCTCAAGCCCTGTAGCTTTGCTACTGGAGATAAGAGCCTGAATTCTCTGCACCAACCATAATTCTCAACTTCCTAATACAAGGAATCTGAACAAAGCCTTAAATGATGGAGGGCACAAACACCCAAAAATAGGGGCAGATTTTAAATACTGCTCTTATAAACTTAGAATGCTGTTAGAATAACAAGTTTTGTGTTAGCTTGCATTTTCTGAAGGATATGAAGTCTGAAACCGAAATGTATGTCATTATTTAGTGACTTAAATCCGTTGCAATTTGCCAGAAAAAACATAGATTTTAAGAGGAGCAGACCAAAAAATCTGGAAATGCTGCAGAAATCTGGATAGTTAAGAGTAGGGTTGCCACCTATCCGTTTTTTACTAACTATCTGGAAATCAAATAGATTCTCTGGTAGTCCAGAAAACACTGTACAAACTCCAGTATTCTGTTTCAAAAAGGAAAACAGACTATGGGAGTTTGATAAATTGGCTGATTTACTATGCTTTTTCACAGAAAAGCACAGTAAAACGGCTGAAAGCAGGCATCAGGAATGGAAAAAGAGGGCGTTCCCCATTAGTTGATGTAATGATGTCACAAAATGGGCAGAACATAGATGGGAGAGGGGTGGGAAAGGGCGGGATTATGGATGATGTGAGGGGTGTGGCCTTAGCATGGTTTTAGCGACAATGAAAGCTGGCAACCCTAGTCAAGAGGTATGATTACAGCAACTACTTTAGTACATTTTCAAGGAAATGTGAGTTTTTCAGTGCATTTTCAAGGAATTGCCAGCTTCAGAGCATTTTCAAGAAATTGTCAGTTTTAGTGCATTTTCAAGGAATTGCGAGCTTCGAGGGAAGAGAAGTTCACTGCTGCTCATACTGTTTTCAAGGTGAAACTATTTTGTTTAGCAAATGGTCATCACTCAGTAGTAGGACTTGAAAGCAGTATTAATAGCACCACAGGTGTCATACTTGCTTTTGATGCAGAAGGCTGTGGGTTCTACTCTCACACCATGTTCATAGGTTCATAGGTAGGTACTAGGCTATCGGCCCTGGGGCCTATACAAGCCCAGCCAAAAAGGTACCCTGGCTTTTGCCACCCAAGAAAATAATTTTCCTATGTCACTGTCGAGCAGAGCCACAGAGGTGATCCTCGGGGTGAATTTCCTATTTACCATCCAATCATCAATATTTTTCTTGAAGAGTGCTAATGAGGAGCTTTGTTTGATATAGATAGGTAGTTTATTCCAGAGCATGGGAAGTTTATGGGGCAGGAATCTATCCCTCCAGCATGTTCTGTTTATTGTGGTGACAAGGTTTAGGCCCCTAGAGCATGTAGCTCGGAGGGTTTGGATTTCTTTAAGTGGAGCATGTCCAACAGCTCTGGGTTTGACATAGCTTTGTATGTTAGGCAGAGATCACCTCTGAGTAGGCTTATATGCCAGAGTAAAGCTGGAGTTTTTTGAGACAGTCTGTGTAGGGCATCTGTTTGAGGCCGGTAATCCTCTTTGTGAGGTATTTCTGCGGCCTTTCTAGTTGTTGTAGATGTCTTGTGAGGTATATACCAAAAGGGTAGATGGATTGCTGATACTATGTTGTGCTTTAAGGGGGGTAGAAGTGTTGCAGTTCTGAGTTTGCCCTCCTTTGGATGAGATGTCTAGTAATTATGAAAGTGTCACCAGTTTCTGCACTTCTGAGTTTGTCCTGCTTTGGATGAGATGTCTAGTAATTATTTAAGGGTCATCAGTTTGCCATGCATTCTCTTCTGCAATATTACCAGCTTGCCAATTTTTTTTAATATAACATAGGAACTTCACTCCTGGAGGGCAGCAGGCACTGAATTTGTAGATGAAGCACTGAAATATACAGTTGTTTGCAGGCATCAACTTCTTCAGATCTTTTCAATGTGGAATTATTCAGGTGACTTTTACTTCTGCAGTGATTGTGCATTATTGACTGATTTCAATGACAGAAGTTTGAGTGGCCTTCTATAGTTGAAATGTTCTGAAGTGGGCAGTTTTTTCATTATTGGTTCATACCTTTTGTTTCATTGCTTACTGGACAAAATGTTCAAAACTACAAATTCAAAACACATTCTAACAAGTGGTGCTGTGTTCTAAAAGAAATATAACTTAATACAATCAGAACACATGCATGTATGCAATCATGGTCCTAAAAATGTGTGCAAGAAGTCTATGGTTTGAAAATAGTTCAAAGGTAAATTTAATTCGCCTCTGGCTAGATGCATTTTCTTTGAATGTGGGTTTCAATGCTGGTTCAATAAATGTTAGTTTTGAGGAAAAAGAATCTTACTGTTAATGCCAAGTATGTTTCCATTGAGAGACTGTATTGTTTTGTTTAGCAAATGTCTATCAGTGTTTATGCTATCAAATTTAAAATAAAAGTTTTAAATTACATCCAAATATCTGTAATAATTGCAAAAGTAAAGAAGAAAGTAGTATGCACACTGGCAGGTTTGAACAGTGTTTATGGTAACTGGGGAGAAACAGTCATGGGATGCTGGAATGGCTGCAGGGTAGGTGAAATGCTGCTGGGGTGCTGTTTTGCGTGTGCGCGCGCGCGCGTGTGTGTGTGTGTGTGTGTGTGTGTGTGTGTGTGTGTGTGTAAGTGTGTGTGTAAGTGTGTGTGTGTGTGTGTGTGTGTATATGTGTGTGCGGGGAGGGTCTGCTGTGTGTATGGGGTATCCCCAATCCACTACCGTACCTTAAAGTCCTATTTGACCATGATCCAGCTCTGGGGATGAGTAAAGGGGAACAATGACATGCTTGGATCTAAATACATTCTCTTTATTTGTAGTTGCTGTGCAATATAGAAGGACTTACAATAGACATATGTTGGTCAAAAGTTAGGTCACTGCCCAAATGCATTCCCAAATTCCAAACAACTGAGTCAACTCTTAGGAGTATATTGTCAATGTGGTAGTTCCCTGGGG
>NW_025050803.1:0-14010 GCF_019279795.1 Protopterus annectens
TTTTGTTTGAAAAAGGGGGGAAAAAAAAAGTTTTTTTTTTTGAAATTAAAGGAATTGAAAAAAATAAAAAATTTTGCAAAAATTGTTTTTGCACACCCTTAACACAATGGTTTAGAAGCACCTGTTGTGAACTACAGCAGTCAATATTCCTGGAAGGGGTATACTATGGTCTATCTTCACTTGCCATTATTTGGTTACTCTGTCCTACAAATATCCCCATCTCTGCCAGATTGCAAGGTCAGCTCGTATTGCACAGCCCATGGAGGGTCACACAGTGGCTTCACTATTGCTGCTGTAGAGTCAGGGTTATGTCAGCACAATTCATAACCTTCACTGTGTGAACTAGGTGCCATTCTTAGGAAGCTTTGGATGTATGCTTCAGTTCACTGTTGTGTTTCAAGCTGACACCCCTCTCCATCCTCAGCCTTATTCCAGATGCTTGACAACTATGGGCCACACATGAGTGTTATTTTGCAGTGTTCCAAATTCCAAACACCAAGTCTACCAGCCTAGTTCCAGCTAATGAACAGCAAACCTAAAGGTGTACACTGGCACCAGCAAGCTACATATTGGGGAAGGTGGCCCTGAGGTGGAGTGAGGTGTTGCATGTGCACCACACGTCTCTTTATAAATACTGATTGTAGGTTTGAGCCTTGGTCTCATGACACCATTACACATTGCAACACATGCCTTTGGAAGACTTGATGTTGCGCAGATAGAGGAGCACTTGCTTCCAAGTTGTGGTCTGCGCCTATTTGTCCCTGTACAGATACTACAGCAACCTATTATATGCTTTGTGTCTTGCTGCTGTCCACCAAGGGGGATTACTCTATTGTTGGTGGAGGATGGTTGTACAGGTCAGGTACTGCTGATTCCATATAGTTACAGTGCATATGAAGTGTACACACCCCTGTTACAATCTATGGTAATTGTGCAATTGGTACATGACCCCACAAAGCACATGCCAACACAATCTCCACCTGTGATGTGTCCTATAGCCTGCTCAGTTCAATAGGGAACATAACCACCTGTCCTGTGGAAACATATGGGAATTAATACTCAGTACAGTAAGCCAGTTGAATGTATGTGCACACCTTTACACTGGTATGTTGTGTAAACACCTGCTGAGATGATTACAGCATCCATTTGTCTTGGTCTGTACTCTAACATCATATCACATCTTCAGTTGGCAATGGTTGCTCACTTTCAATAAAACAGCTTTGTTTCTTTTGCAATAAAATTGTACAGGTTATGGATCACATTTGAGGTGAGAAATATTTTGACATGACTTTCTGTGGTCTCATTGGCATACAGCATACAGCATTCCAACAGGAGTGTGTACACTTTGATATCCAATGTATATGGGTGTTGATATAGCTGTTAGTAGTAGGCATAGACAGTGGGTCATAACACAGTTGTACACTTCTCTGATTACTAAGTGATAAGCATGCCTACTACTGTAGTACCCATATCAGTGTCATGGCAATGCAACAATCAGTAGCAGTACACATTTTATTTTGTTGTATGCAGTGACAGCGATATTACACACGTGCAACATGCACATCCTATTTTCCAGACTGCATGTGACCAATGTTATTACTTCTGTGCCTTTCAGCTGAACATACGCATACATACACAAGCTGAGGGGATACCTGGTATACATTTGTGTTCTATGTCATTACGGCACACTGTTTTTACAGTCTTGCAGTTCAGTCATACGTCTCAACCTGTTACAACAAGACTTCTTGTCATTGGTCCACATCACTGGGTGACAAAATAGGGAAGTCAATTTTGATAAAGTATTAATATAGCTGCCATAACACAAGTATATGTGTAAGTGACTACAGATATCCGTCACAACTGTGAACATTGTCCAGAAGAACACTGTACAGTTGAATGTTATTAATTCAATATATCACATGCAGTTTAACACACACACATCTGCAACAGTGCTTTACTATCCTCATGCCCAATATAGGTATCCTAGATTTACAATGCAAACATGTATAATACTCATATACACAGGTAACATATGGATATGGGCAACATCCCATTAACTGGCCTAGCAGTGGCACAGACACAACTGTTTGACTGACACTCTAGTGGTTGCCATATGTGAGCTGTCCTTTCCCAGGGTGTGTCAGGCTCCTCAGCTGTGACCCATCCTGTCCACCTCTTAGAGCATCACATGTGGACAAAGCCTAACATTAGGGGGGATATATAGGGACAGATCATAGATATGCATATTACAAACCTATGAAGTTTATAGCATGATATATCTCACATTACCATGACTGTTCTGAAGGTGGTGGGGTCTGAAACTCATATGTCTGTCATTACTTCATTACTTCCATCTCCGGCTATTTGCCAGACTAATATAAGATGTTTGGAGGAGCAGAACAAACACTATGGTGGCTAAATCTTGACATTCTGTGAAGATCTGCACAGTTGACAGGTATGGCCCACTGCAGACAGAGCCAGATGCTATGTCCATAGCATTTGTTCAGCAGGACATCATTACACTAAATATTGATGGCACATATACATCTTTCATAATCATATATCCCATTATTACACACCAAGGACTCATTCAATTACATGCTTACATGTTTCACATACCTGGTTTATCTTCAGGTTTCTTCTAATTTACAGATTGTCTTCTTGTTTCTTATTTTTTTATTTTGAGGTTTTGTTTATGTGTTTTTTTTTTGTCTCTCTCTTGCTATCTCTCTCTCTCTCTCTCTCTCTCTCTCTCCACTACTGGGATTGAGCTTGTTTGAATAGATTGAAGTATGGCTTTTGTATGTGATGCTTATGTTCAGGTGATGGCCTCTGCACAGATTGCTGTTCTCCATTTGCTAATTGCATGCAGGTAGCTGTGTAGGCCTTCCAATAGCCAATGCCATAGCAACCCACTACTATAAATAACTACATCATGTGGGCATTGTCCATTTACCTTGCCTGTACAGTAGACATCCTTCATGTGTGGGGGCAACAGTGCTACAGACAGCAGATAAGAATGCCTCTTACAACAAGACTTGTGGACACAGGACAACTACATGTTTATATAAGGTTCCAGACCTATGGACAGTGTGCGAGGATTGCTGTTATATGCATTGAATACTGCTGGTTTTACAGGGTTTGTGTGTAGATGCTAGTTTTGCATGGAATGCAGTCTGTCTGCATTGCTCTCAACTGTGGGCCTATCTACATGATGGTCAGAGGATTGGGTGTTATGTTTTGTCTGTTCACCACACAGGTCTTGTCCCTGGCATATCAGTGGCATTCTCTCCGTTGATTTCTCTCAGTACATGGGAACATCCATTTGCGTTTCTGACTTCATATTCCTGAGTAAGGGTATGGTGCAACCAATCCTGTAACACCAGCAACTTTCATAGTGTATAACAGCAATATTTCAAATGGGGCCCTGTGTTTCAGTCTCTGTCCTCCACTTACATACCAGGCTTTGTCCAGATGTCATGCAGTAAGAGGTTGATAGGTATGGTCTATCATTATTTAGTGCTGACATTCCTGCTATTATTCCAGTGATGTTGTGGACTCCCACACAAGTTGTGGAGTAGGGTCCATATATATGAGGGCTACAGCTGGACAAAACATATGTGACCCTGTATGTCTGGAGGTCAGTGTATAGAGAACACTGTTATATGCCCTCGTAAGACATTTTATGGGGGATAGGTATTAAATGTTTTTAACCTAGGCTGTTACAACATGTAAGGAATATCAGTAATAACAAACATGAAAGTATATGGCTATACATTTTCATACATTTCACCATGGGAACAATGGTGGGCTAGAGCTTACTGTCTTGAACACAGTTCTGTTTGTCAGTATGATAGTGACATTTTAAGTTAAGTATTGTTATGTAACGGATACATTTACATTGTGACAACTGATACTTTTCCCCAAAGGGGGATGACTACAGAGTGTAATTGGAGGCTGTTGAACTACATATGTAATTAAGTGTGGATTGAATATTGTCTTCAAGGAAAGTGTGTTTTTTGACTGTTGTACTACTTGAAGGCTTTAGCCTAGACAGCAAAGTATGTTATGTTTTGCAGATTACTGTATCATATGTTTTCTTTGAGAGTTGCATTAGTTATTATGTATTTTAAACACCTAAATACTATAAGAAATGGCATAAACAACTAAAATAGTACACAAATAAACATGTATGTGTATGCAGACTGTGTGGTGTCATGCCCTTTGCATTGTGTGTGGGTATATGTTTCATGCAATAATTCTCATTTGTAGAAAAGAATCAGACACTGGCCATTTGAAAAGGTGGCAACTGTAGGAATAATGGCTGTTTGATATTCTGTGCACCCTCTATATATACTCTCTTTATATATATTTATAAGTATTTATATATTTATATATGTATGTATATATATATATATATATATATATATATATATATATATATATATGTGTGTGTGTGCATGTGTGTTTATGTATCATTAGAATGTTTAGTGCTTCCACATTGTACATTCCCTATGGTAGATTGACTGTACTGCATGATATGTTAGAAAAATCATCCCACCATTTTACAGCTCAGATGGCTTAATAGTAACTTGTTGTGGCTATGTTGTGCGGGGTTCAAGGCTTCCAACGGGTGGTTATTTTGTTGCAAGGCAGAACAGTTCAGCTGTTGAGGAAGGTATAATGGCAATAATTACAAGAAGTCACTATTTTGGGTCCCTTCACCCCCATTTACAGTGTCTTTGGTCATATGTTTTGCAGTGAGAGGTTCAGAGTGTGGATCCAATGTCCGAATGCACTACATATATATATATATATATATATATATATAAAATAAACACCGTGCACTAGAAGAATCTTAATTATATAAATTCAGACTTCTTTTAGGCGTAGTAATTAATAGTGAGCTAGTAGAAAGGAAATAAAAACTCAGACACTGAATAGATTATTAAGCTTTCGCTCTTATTCAGGTGGAAGAGCTTCATCAGAATAACCTATAGTCAACAATACTTACATTATATATGGCTTTAGAGTCACAATGTAAACAAAAAAATAATGAACTACTTATAACTTATTAGTACAGTAACCAATAGTACAACCAGACAATATTTAAACTGTGCCAATCATCTAAACACAATAACCTTGAACATGCATATGAATGACAGGGGCATGAATATTAAATAAACACTCCCTTGTGTTAGCTAATCATTGAACAAATGTACAGTGTGCGCACTAAATATGCATGTAGGAGGCATGAATATTCATATAACTGTACAAATGGTGACTAACGAGTGTGTCAAAGGTCATGGATGGATGCAAACACATTTTGTAGAAAGAGAGCAACTGTCAAAATAGAACAACTGTCAAAATAGAATTAAATCTTCCATTTTAAAGCGGATTTAATATTAACACTTTCATTCAGACCAGGGTATGTTTCAGAATTAAGCAGTAATTGCCATTTAAGTTCTCTTAGTTCTAAATATAATTCCCAATCTCCAAAAAAACAGTTAACTTGTTCTAATACTATGAAGTAAAATTTTCTAAAAGAAGTACAAAAAATGCCATGTTTAGCAAGGGCATTATTTAAGTTCGTTGCCCTGATGGCTCCTAGATGCTCCTTAATTCTGTCTGAAAGTTTTCTTGTAGTTTTACCTACATAAAATGCTTTACGAGATGCACAAATACCTGCATATACTACTGCTGGAGAATGGCAGAAGAAATATTTTGAAAACTTAATAGTATAATTACAATGTGTGAACGTGTATTGAGATCCTGTGAAAATCTTAGGGCATACCACACATTTATTACATGAATGCATCCCATTTTGAGAGTTGGAAGTAGAAGTAGAATTAATAAGAAAAGGTAAATCTCTGTTTTCTAAACTCATTCTTATGGTTTTGGTTCTTTTAAATGAAAAGGTAGGTGCAGTGCCAATAGCAGCTGACATAAACTGTGATTCAGTTAATAAATCCCAGTTATTCGTGATGACATTTCTAATTTGTGACATGTCCCTAGAGATGGGTAATGGGAAACTAAGGGTTCTGTTAATGTTACTTGGTTTTGAAGTATTAGGTGTAAAACCATGTAGTAAAATTGGTAAATATCTAGTGTGTCTGTCATTAGAGATCTCGTTACATATATCGTTAATAAGAGATGGAGGGTAATTCCTTCGAAGAAACATGTGTTTTAACAAAACAGCATTCATTTGAAAGTCATAATCTTGACTGATAATTCTAGAGATGCAAATAAATTGACTTCTGATAAGGTTCCTTTTCATAAAAAATGGATGGGAGCTAGTAAAATCAAGCAGATTATTTTTATAGGACTCTTTTCTATATATAGTGGAACATACTGTATTAGGAGGTAGTAAGTATATCTGTGTATCTAAAAAGGAAACCTTATTCCAGACAAAATCAAGTTCAAAAAACCTAAACTGTCTCTCAAATCAGAAATAAAAATGTCTAAAGAAGATTGGTCACCTTTCCACGCAAAAAAACATTGTCAATAAATCTTTTATAAATGTGTACTAGATTAAAGTTCTTCAAGATATTTAATTTTTATAATTCCCATGTGCTCATGACAATATTAGCAAAAGCAGGTGCTATCTTGGAACCTATAGCTATTCCCTTAGTTTGTTTGTATATATGTCCATTAAAGAAGAAAAAGTTATTATTCAGTACCATTTCAACTAAAATACATAGTGTATTAATTTTAATTTTTGAGAAAGTGATGTATTTGTTAAGAAATTATCTGAAAAGTTGCATACCTTCTTTGTGAGGTATATTAGAGTATAACCCTTCTACATCCATAGTTACTAAAATACATTTAGATAACCCTTCTTTTTTGTGGAATAGTTCGTCTAAGAAAGCCCATGAATCTCTTAAATAGTTGTTAGTCTTTTGTACTAACCACACACAGCCACTAACATAAATGTTACTTCAACTAACACTGATTTAGAAGCTGTTTGACAGCAAATGGACACAGCAATTTTCAATTTAACTGACAGATGCTTTCCTGACCAACATATAAAAGTATTAAAAAAGGGATTTAATTTCATTCCACCGCAAAGGGCGCATGTACCTGATCTTATGCTTGACCTTAAGTTGTTTGTTAGAAAATTAAACCTCTGCTTCTACATGCTGATTGCCATAATGAAAGAAACAAAAATAGGGATATTTCAGATACTACTGATGATGAAAATTATTCAGATCAATGCGCAGATTCTGATTTATCTGATGCTTCTAACAATTACATTCCTAGACATATCACTACTCCACAGAGTAAGAGTACATACAACCCAACTCTTAATAACTCTATACAGACTTTTTTAAAAGTATGTGAAAGGGATATCAGGAAATTATGTGCATCAAACAGCACTAACAAATGGTTTAATTTATCTGAGTTAGAGAAACAAGCGCTATTACAGTTAACAAATGATAAAACACTATGCATTATGAGAGCGGACAAGGGTACAGGATTAGTTAACAAGAAGAATATATTCAAAAAATGGAAACTAAACTACATAATAATGAGTTTTTCACCTAAGTAGACATACAGACAGTAGACACACACTTTACCAATATTGACAAGACCTTGAAAAGTCTACAGATTACTAATGCCATCTCTTTAGAAGATTACATGTTTTTGTCAGTCCCCTCACCTAATGGAGGGAGATTATTTGGTATTCCCAAAATCCATAAGAATGCTTCTAACAACAATGTTTAGACACATCATTTCTAACAAAAAAAAACAAAACTGAAAAAATTGCGGAATACTTAGATGCAGTTTTAAACCCTTTAGTACAAAAGACCAACAACTATTTAAGAGATTCATGGGCTTTCTTAGACAAACTATTCCACAAAAAAGAAGGGTTATCTAAATGTATTTTAGTAACTATGGATGTAGAAGGGTTATACTCTAATATACCTCACAAAGAAGGTATGCAACTTTCCAGATTATTTCTTAACAAATACACCACCTTCTCAAAAATTTAAATTAATACACTATGTATTTTAGTTGAAATGGTACTGAATAAAAACTTTTTCTTCTTTAATAGACATATATACAAACAAACCAAGGGAATAGCTATGGGTTCCAAGATAGCACCTGCTTTTGCTAATATTGTCATGAGCACATGGGAATTATAAAAATTAAATACCTTGAAGAACTTTAATCTAGTAGACATTTATAAAAGATTTATTGACGATGTTTTTTTTTGCGTGGAAAGGTGACCAATCTTCTTTAGACATTTTTATTTCTGATTTGAGAGACAGTTTAGGTTTTTTGAACTTGATTTTGTCTGGAATAAGGTCTTCTATTTTCTTTTTAGATACACAGATATACTTATTACCTCCTAATACAGTATGTTCCACTATATATAGAAAAGAGACCTATAAAAATAATCTGCTTGATTTTACAAGCTCCCATCCATTTTTTATGAAAAGGAACCTTGTCAGAAGTCAATTTATTCGCATCTCTAGAATTATCAGTCAAGATTATGACTTTCAAAAGAATGCTGTTTTGTTAAAACACATGTTTCTTCGAAGGAATTACCCTCCTTCTCTTAGTAACGATATATGTAACAAGATCTCTAATGACAGACACACTAAATATTTACCAATTTTACTACATGGTTTTACACCTAATACTTCAAAACCAAGTAACATTAATAGATCCCTTAGTTTCCCATTACCCATCTCTAGGGACATGTCACAAATTAGAAATGTCATCACGAATAACTGGGATTTATTAACTGAATCACAATTTATGTAAGCTGCTATTGGCACTGCACCTACCTTTTCATTTAAAAGAACCAAAACCATAAGAAAGAGTTTAGAAAACAGAGATTTACCTTTTCTTATTAATTCTACTTCTACTTCCAACTCTCAAAATGGGATGCATTCATGAAATAAATGTGTGGTATGCCCTAAGATTTTCACAGGATCTCAATACACGTTCACACATTGTAATTATACTATTAAGTTTTCAAAATATTTCTTCTGCCATTCTACAGCAGTAGTATATGCAGGTATTTGTGCATCTTGTAAAGCATTTTATATAGGTAAAACTACAAGAAAACTTTCAGACAGAATTAAGGAGCATCTAGGAGCCATCAGGGCAAATAACTTAAATAATGCCCTTGCTAAACATAGCATTTTTTGTACTTCTTTTAGTAAATTTTACTTCATAGTATTAGAACAAGTTAACTGTTTTTTTGGAGATTGTGAATAATATTTAGAACTAAGAGAACTTAAATGGCAATTACTGCTTAATTCTGAAACATACCCTGGTCTGAATGAAAGTGTTAATATTAAATGCGCTTTAAAATGGAAAATTTAATTCTATTTTGACAGTTGTTCTATTTTGACAGTTGCTCTCTTTCTACAAAATGTGTTTGCATCCATCCATGACCTTTGGCACACTTGTTAGTCACCATTTGTAAAGTTATATGAATATTCATGCCTCCTACGTGCATATTTAGTGCACACACTGTACATTTGTTCAATGATTAGCTAACACAAGGGAGTGTTTATTTAATATTCATGCCCCTGTCATTTATATGTATGTTCATGGTTATTGTGTTTAGATGATTGGCACAGTTTAAATATTGTCTGGTTGCACTATTGGTTACTGTACTAATAAGTTATAAGTAGTTCATTGTTTTTTTGTTTACATGTGACTCTAGCTACATATAATGTAAGTATTGTTGACTATAGGTTATTCTGATGAAGTTCTTCCACCTGAACAAGAGTTAAAGCTTAATCATCTATTCAGTGTCTGAGTTTTTATTTCCTTTCTACTAGCTCAGTATTAATTACTACGCCTAAAAGAAGTCTGAATATATATATATATATATATATATATATATATTTATATATATATATATATATATATATATATATATATATATATATATATATAGATATATATATACACATATATATATATATATGTGTATATATATATATATATATATATATATATATATATATATATATATATATATATCTATATATATATATGTATATATATATATATATATACAAATATACATATATAAATACATTTTCCCTACTGTTGAATGACTGTGCTGCATGATATGTTTGACAAAACATCACACATATCTACAGCTCAGATGGCTTAGTAGTAACTTACTGTAGCTATGTTGTACAGGGTCCTGAGTTTGAGACTTGCAAATGCTGATTATTTTGTTGCTGGGCAGAACAGGGGGATACAGAGTGATTGAGGTACTTTTAAGCAGTTGTAAGCGGCTTTGCGCGAGTTTGCGTGGCGGTATTCAGTGCTAGCTTCTGGTTAAATATGCTTACAGACAGCCTGAAAAGTGCTTAATCTGTGTAAGCATTGCTTAGCGCCATGCAAACAGGCTTAATCCTGCTTACTACTGCTTAAAAATGTTTACTTCCGCTTACCCCCTTGATAATTTCTTTAAAAGAAAAGAGAAAAGGGGTGATAGGAAAGTGGTGAAAAAGGGGGCACACAGAGAGAAAGACAATAGGGAAAGTAGCTAGGGATGTGCAGGACAGATGTAGGGAAGGTCCATAGCTGCCCATTTCTTGTACAGGAACATCTGTGCATATATACTGAATTTGGAGGTATATTTGAATGCTCAAACCCCTGAGAGATGGGTGAGGACAACAATAATCTGTTGTGAAGCCAATTAGACAAGATTACATGTGTCCAGTGGGCACATGTGTGAAATGGACAGCTATGTATGGGGCAAAATTTTTTGGGGGGAACAGATTGCTCTTTTTTTAAGGTGAAGATGGGATCTTGGGGAGGATAGATTGTATATTAGGGGAGGTAGGCTGGGTAGGAAGACAGACAAGACAGATAAGACAGCATACAAAGGTGGTATATGAAACATGAGGGGGGGTAAACACCTTGGAGGTGAGGGGTGTTTGGAAATCAGCAGCCCATGAGCCCCCAAATGGAAACAGTGGGACTGAGGTCCCCATCCATAAGCAGTCACCACTGCACCTTCATGACCCAGAAGGTGGCTGCCCTGGGGGCTGAGCAGGAGGGACAGGCTGACCCTCTAATTGTGCCACGTGGCCCTCAAGTTGGCGTAACAGATCTCCAAACTCCTTTTGGAGCTCACTACACACCAAACCCCGGACCTGGCTTTAGGTGACACTATCTTGTACATGTCAACTCCCATGGGGGGACGAGCCCCAATCCCCTGAGGCAGTTCCACCTGAAGGTGGTGCAGGACCAGCAGACAAGGATGTCCCAGGGTGGGTCCCAGATGTGCTAGGACCTGTTGCCATGGCCAGATGAGGTTGGAAGACATGGGTCCGCTGGGACCGGCCCTCCCAAACGTGCTATGGTGTTACAGTTTTAGAACATATGTGGGTTAGTAATAGTCAACACAATCCAGGATTAGTTATAACAGCACACATAGGTATTCCCATTAACCCAAAACAACAGATTTTGAACAGTTGCATAGCAAACAGAACCCATACATATATGGAGCCACAGTGGCTATTACAATGGCATGCAGGTTACATTGATAGCAACAGGCCACCAATGATAATATTTCAACATGGAACATTAATAGAAACACATTTCAATATTTGTTGAAAAATAGGACATATGTCCCAACAGTAGGTTTGTTGTAACACATACCCATTGATTTGTGTGTTCAGATTATTGTTGTTGCAGATATGGCAGGGGGAGAGAGAGATGTCAATTAACAACTTGTATATCCTTGCAGTACTCACAACTTTAATGTTCATTGCTCTAATCGTTACTCTACAGATATTATTACAATACCATATGGCCTTGGTTTGGGCAGTGGTATGTTTGTACACAGTATATACTTCAACTGTCTTATAGCTACATTCCACTTCTCTTACCTAGTAGACCTGTGGAGGGAATGTTTGTTAACACTACCTGATGGTTTCTACACATATTCCCAGATTCCTAGTTGTAATTCTGCACATACCTGTCAACCTCTTAATGCAAAAAATATGTAAAAGCTTGACAAACTGGGGGTACAAATGGGGACATATTTTAAATATTGCTCTTATAAAGTTTTAGACAGTTGCTAGAGTAGCAGGATTTGTTTTACTATACATTTTCTGAAGGATCTGAAGTCTGAAACTATGTATGTCATTATTTAGAGACTACAATCCTGAGATCATCCCAGTGATTTGCCAGGCAAATAGAGGAACAGGCCAAAAATATGAGGCAAAAATCTGGACATTCTGCAGAAATCTGTACAGTTGAGAGGTATGATTATGCATACAGCTTACTACCACTCCCGGGATTCAAACCATGGCTGTGTGTGCTAAAAATACAACAATTTGCATTTCATCAGAGTGAGCTATTTAGAAAGCACTGTCTCTGACTTCAGTGTTTTCTATTTTAGTCTTTCTTGGTTGTACAATCTGACCTTGTAATTACAACATTCTTATACAGACATTCCTAGACATATTTTTATGTAGCACAGTGTGAGAAACAGTTGACACAACAGTACTATTCACATACTAGATCTTGATGAATGCAACATGTGAGGCCATACAATACCAGAGTAAACACAACCTGTCCAGCATTTAGAACTTTATTGCCAGGCAGTTACACTTTTATTTAAATATGACCTATATAGGACTATCGGGTCTACTTCATATGATCTAAATTTCATTTGACTGAAATTCATTTGACTGAGACCAAAACACTGACAGTTCAAAAGACTGAAAACTCATTTGACTGAAACTCATAACACTGACACATTAAAGTAAAAGGTACATGCCCTTTTCTCCACTGTAGTGTGATTCTAGAGTTAGTATATATAGGTAGGGGGGTGTGGGAGCACAGCCACCCACATTGAGGGGTGTGTGGGGGGGCAAAGCCCTCTACATAGTTTAAGTAAATATTGTTTTCTGCAAAGAGTTATTCATTGCAGTTATAAATATCCATGTGTATGGTTTAAAATGTATAAAATATGGGGGGGCTTTGCCCCCCACACCCCCCAATGTTGGGGTTGTGCCCCACACATCCCTAACTATATATACTAACTCCAGAATCGCACTACAGTAGGGAAAAGGGCATATACGTTTTACTTTAATGTGTCAGTGTTATGAGTTTCAGTCAAATAAGTTTTCAGTCTTTTGAACTTTCAGTGTTTTGGTCTCAGTCAAATGAAATTTAGGTCATATGAAGTAGACCCTATCTATCTATCATATTGTCTGGTTTATTCAGTGGAAACCATACACATTTGTTATAGTGCTAGGTGACATTTTACTCCTTTATATTCATTTGGTATGACTACTACAAGCAGGATTGTTACTCACCAGCCTTGTGATGAAGCATTTGCAACCTGCTGGCATGGGCTTCCTGGTTCACAGCCCACTCAGCTGCAGCTGTAATGAAAATAGGAAAACATCTATCCATACCTATCAATCACATACACAGGCTGGACTCTGGTAAACAATTATTGCTATGAATACTTACACACTGCTGGGACATCTCCCTGTCTCTTGCTTCTTGGACCCACTGTTCCCAAAGGCTCCCTCTTCCTCTGTTTCAAGTCAGCATAGTGTGGTACCAGACCTGCTCACCAGTCTGAAGGATACCAAGTGGCACTGGTGAGATCATGAGTGAGACTTTCCTGGAAGGGCTTCATAGCACATATTTATATCTCGGAGCCCTGGTACTGATCCTCCAGCAATACTCATGTCATGATTTTTCACCAGGAGTCCTACTGCGAAACACTTTGTCAGACTCCCTGTATGCCTTATTGCTGGCTACCTGGGAAGCATATGCCCTCTCAACACCTGCCATACTGCCTACAGTGGAGCAACAACCAGTTATGAGCTGTATTCCCACCTGAAGGGTTTAAATAGAGCTGATTTCCTACATTTTGCCATGATTGGATGGTTTTGAAAATGCTGACTAAGCTAAGCTGCTTACAGGCAAACCTGCTTAGTTAAGTTGGCAGTGGCTTAAAGGCAGATTCAGCATTGCTTACCAATGTTCAAATCCAATTAG
>NW_025050804.1:0-12816 GCF_019279795.1 Protopterus annectens
TTCCTATGTGACATCACTGAAAAGTTTACTTCACTTTTTCCTTGGGGATGTCAATGTAGGGAAAGCCTGGAGGTGTACCCAAAAACGTAAAATGGATATACCACAGCACATACATGGGGACCCATCCATTAAAGTCTATGGACACACCACTGCATGTTATTCCCTCTACTAATGTCAGTGAGAGGGACTGCAGAATTATGTGGACATATCTTTAGTAAAAAGTTTAATAATCTTTTAATTAAAAAAAAAACACCCACATAATAATGGCACAATGGGTATGATGCACTAGGGCACTTAAATTACTAAGTGCCATAATATGTATTTAAACTGCAATGGAATGCTTTAAGGTTTAAGGTTAGCAACTGCACTTTTCCCTTAAGGATAAAAGTTTTTCTTTACTAAAAGCATGCAGACTGTATTTCATACCTGGGAAGGGAAGACAAGAATAGACATCTATCTGAAAAAAAATGGAAACAAGCGCTATAACATGTACAATATAATTGTTAAACTTAACTTGAGAATAGGTAATACTTGTGGTTGCAGCTATGAACTTGGAAGCACTTGTTCCTATTTGGAGAACTGTTCCTTTTTAGATAGTGATCTTATTGAAGCTAAATGTCTGGGAAAATAACAGACGGGCTCAAACAGGACTGAGAAAAAGCAATTGCATACTAAAAAACCTCCTTACCTTTATGGTCAGAAAACCACTAGAAATGATGATTACCACAACAGCATCTACAAATAACATAGTACTGGAAGCTCCCAGGTTTCACAGAACAGTAATTTCTAACATGATTATATAAGCCCTGTAGCACTATTAAATACACTTAAACCCACTCCCAGAAAAGATGGGATGTTACTTGTATTCCTAAAGAAATTACCTCCATGAAGAAGAAAACAAAGTGTAATAATGTCCCAAGCAGAAATCATGTTTTTTCTGCAAAACTTAGTCTTCAACAAAAGATGCCAGACCTCAGAACTTGTACCAGGCTTCCCTTGACATATCAAAATGTTGAAACCAAGTGTCCTCTCTCAAAATGAGAACACAGACATCATGTTCTCTTTCCAGACCAGGGATATGGACCCTCCAGGGCTCAATTCACATACTTGAGGGGATGTCTACAACAGTCTTTCTTATCAGATCAGGATGTGGAGAGTAAGCTTATCTTCTTAGACCTAGAAGGAAGGCAGTGGACTCCCTCTTCCCAGACACAGACTATTCATATAAAGTCCGTCATGACATACAAGACATGGACACAGGGCTCCCTTCCCAAATCACAATAAGCACTCTTGGCTTCCCCTTCCCAGAGGCACAATGTGGAACAACAGGCTCCCTTCCCAGACATGGGATATGGATACAACTTTCCTTATGGCACCCAATATTAGGCATGGGTTCCCCTCTCAGACAAAGAAATGTGGATATTGATTTCCCACAGACCCAATGTGGGCCTGGATTAATACAATACAAAAATGCCATTTCAAGATGCTAACAGACTATGGAAAGTGTGCAGCTGGTGTTTTTGCATCCAGCTAGGTTCAAGGTTAATGAAAAAGAGAACACAAAACAGGGTAAGGTATCACCTCATACAGAGAAAATAAAGTCCAAACAAAAAGAGGTAGATACTCCAAGACAATCGAAGCCAACCAGGAAACTGCAAATCAGAGTTGAAGTAAAATCCTTTATTCCTTGAACAGTAAGCGCTTTCGCGTTGCTCAGAACGCTTCATCAGACTTTAATAAAAACAGTTGTGCTTACTCCACTTAAATATTCAAAACAACCAATAAAAACAGTAAAAACTGTCACATGAAAAACACTTTGGACTAGTACATGAACAATGAATAAAAAAGGGGGGGGGATGCCAAGTAGAGAAATATATGCATTATAATAAAAACTCTATATGAAAAAACACATAATGTAGTGTTTATACATATCTATAATAATGTGCGTGTATACAGGAAAATACAAATACATTCATCATGCATCTACATCATTACATGTATATTATCTACTAGCGTCTGAATGGCCTATCTATCAAGAAGGGTTTCAAGGACAATTTATCATTAAGACCATGTCCTTTATCAGCTCTAAGTTTAATGATCCATTTAACTTCTTCCTTCTCAGTAGTATTATTGATGTTACCTAACCTTTCAGTTACTTGTAAGTGTCCTATAACCATAAAACTGAAAACATGTGTAGACCCATTCTGTATAACATGTCTAGCTAAAGCATTTCCTTCATTTTCCTTGTGAATAGCATAGACATGTTCTCTAATTCTTTCTCTCAAAGTTCTATTGGTTTTTCCCACATAGAAACTTTGATATTTTTTACATACAGCTAGATATATAACATTTCTAGATCTACAATCTGCATAGTCATTAAACTCATATTTAATATTACTGTCAGGATGTATGAATACATGGGAGTTCATGATAAAATCACATTGGTTGCAATTCCTACAAGCGTGTGTGCCTTTTCTATATGAAATAGTCCTATTCCTATTCTTTCTTTCATAGCATAACAAACGTTTGAGGGACTTTGTGTTCTTATAACTAATAGCAGGTCTGTCACCCACTATTTCCTTGATGTCATCATCTAATAGGATATTCCAATTCTTCTTTATTATATTAACAACAGAATTGTTGGTGTTAGTATAGGGAATTGATAACCTTTTTCTCCTATCTCTCATCCTAGTTGGGCGCTCATGCATAATATTGTCATTCTTAATGAAAGGTGATGCTATCCGCTCACTGCATGTTTCTTGTATCACTAATAGATCCTTATTATGGTAACCTCTATTGATAAATTCTTGCTGCATGGTAGTAACTGCTGTAGATAAAGCATCATCCTCACTTATGATACGTGAATGACGTATCAATTGATTTTTTACAATATTCTTATGGATATGTGGAGGGTGCATACTATTTCTATGCAAAATAGCATTCCTTCTACAAGGTTTTTTATAAATATCTGTTGTTAAACGACCTCTATCTAAAATTAATGTAACATCAAGGAAATCTATTTTAGTGGGTGATGTTGTAATAGTCAAGACTAGGAAAGTAGTAGTTCCATTAATATACAACATGAACTCTTCTAAAGTTTCTGTATCTCCTTTCCAAATCAAAAAAATATCATCCACAAAACGTCTGTAATGTCTAATATTACTTGAGAAACTCATATGTTCTAATATATAGGTGACCTCCCAATACACTAATACAAGATTTGCATATGAGTTGGCACAAGATGTCCCCATCGCCACACCTTTGGTTTGCAGATAATATTCACCATTGAAGAGAAACACATTATTGTTCAAAACAATCTCCAATAACATAGTAATCCTTATAATGGCATTATTACTCATTCCTTTACTCAGCAGAAATAATCTCAAATAATCTAGTCCTACGTCATTGGGTATACAAGTGAATAGGGAGGCAACATCTAACGTTACTAAAATGTCTGACTGTGGTGGGTCATTATTGCCATTATAGCTTGATAAGGTTTCAAGGAACTGTTTAGTGTCTCGTAAGATAGAACTGGTAGAATCTACTATAGGTCTAAGTGTCTTCTCTAAAAAAATAGAGATGGTTTCAGTTATCCATCCTCGACCCGAAACTATGGGTCTGAGTGGAGGATTGGTCATGGTCTTATGTATCTTGGGCAGGCCTCTAATAACAGGTATAACTGGATTTTCAATCAAAAAATATTTGTATAAATTTTCATCAATGACATCACACATTAACATGTCATATAAATCTGCATGCACAGAGTTAATCAACCTATTCAAGCCCGGCTTATCTAACTTTACATATGTAGATTCATCCGATAGCATTTCAAGCATGGTGTCATTATAATAACAGTTATCCAACAACACAATTGCTCCACCCTTATCTGCTGGTCTTATTGTTATATTTGCATTTTTCTGTAACTCAAATAATGCCATTCTCTCTTCACTAGATAGATTATAAAATTCAGGTCTCTTTTCATTACTTTCAAAATATTTCAACAAGTCATTTGTGCAAGCTCTTTCAAAGCTTTCTAATAAAGGATGTAAGTTAGGAATAAACACAGATGGTTTTTTAAAAATATTATCTACAGTATTACTTGCAGCACCATTATCAAAAAGCATTCCTAGTGCCACATTTCTAGTAAAATGCTTAATGTCTATTATGAGCTCACTAACATCCACTTCCTGCGAAGGGATGAAGGATAAGCCTTATAATATATATATATATAAAATATATATATATATATATAATATTTTTAAAAAAACATCTGTGTTTATTCCTAACTTACATCCTTTATTAGATAGCTTTGAAAGAGCTTGCACAAATGACTTGTTGAAATATTTTGAAAGTAATGAAAAGAGACCTGAATTTTATAATGTGGGAAAAACCAATAGAACTTTGAGAGAAAGAATTAGAGAACATGTCTATGCTATTCACAAGGAAAATGAAGGAAATTCTTTATCTAGACATGTTATACAGAATGGTTACAGAAAGTAACTGAAAGGTTAATACTACTGAGAAGGAAGAAGTTAAATGGATCATTAAACTTAGAGCTGATAAAGGACATGGTCTTAATGATAAATTGTCCTTGAAACCCTTCTTGATAGACAGGCCATTCAGACGCTAGTAGATAATATACATGTAATGATGTAGATGCATGATGAATGTATTTGTATTTTCCTATATACACACACATTATTATAGATATGTATAAACACTACATTATGTGTTTTTTCATATAGAGTTTTTATTATAATGCATATATTTCTCTACTTGGCATCTCCCCCCCTTTTTTATTCATTGTTCATGTACTAGTCCAAAGTGTTTTTCATGTGACAATTTTTACTTTTTTTATTGGTTGTTTTGAATATTTAAGTGGAGTAAGCACAACTGTTTTTATTAAAGTCTGATGAAGCGTTCTGAGCAATGCGAAAGCGCTTACTATTCAAGGAATAAAGGATTTTACTTCAACTCTGATTTGCAGTTTCCTGGTTGGCTTCGATTGTCTTGGAGTATCTACCTCTTTTTGTTTGGACTAGGTTCAAGGTTAAATTAACCAACATGGGGCTTCGTTTGAGTATGTCTGTCAGTGCACTGTAAGGTGCAGGTGCTGGCTGAGGTCCTATTTGTTTGTGTTCTACAGCAGGTAAGTACAAAAATATCATTGGACGTCTCACTTGAAACAATAAAGGTGAAGACTGACGGAGGCTGGGTCTCAGAGATTAGATACTCCTACCAAACTGACCTTCATTAGTGCTGGATCTGAACACTGTCCAAACTACATCAGGTAGATAAACTTCCTTGCAAAGCTTTTTTTTTTTTTTTTTACACTAGATGATTGCTTGGAAAAGAAGTGCTTGCAAGAACTGCATAGCATGCTTGACTGCACCAACGGCACAAAGAAGGAACTGGCAGATGAATCATAACGGCATGGTACACAAGGGTCTAAGGTTATATACTACCGACATCAAAGCAAAATTAGGAAATAACCGCTCAATTTAAGAAATGCACCCAGAGAACCCAGATGATTCAGTAAAGAATAAAGAAAATAAGTAGGATCTACAGTGACAAACCCTCCAGATGCTCTCTGGGCACAGGTGGCACTGTGTGGGCCTTCCCTGGAACTAATCTTCCTATCTACCTATCAAAAACATATTGAGTTGCTAACTGATGGAGATAGAAAATCCCCAAGTTAATACTGTGTCACTCCTGTAAAGAAGAGACTGACGCACTATGATTAACCTATTAACAAAATGTATGTATAGACTTAAAGGTACTCTGTGATTAATGTTTATATACTTACAGGTTTAGTCCCATTCCAATGGCATCGGTGGCAACAAGTATTTTACATGGGTCATCTGGATCATTAAACTTCTTTGCCTGTGCAAGTTTGGTCCCTTGGAAAAGACATGGGATACTTTAGTATGTTGATTTTTTGGCAACGTGTGCACAAATGAGGACAGAAGCATCCAAAACTAATTAAATGTCAGCATAATGCAATTAGTGGAAAGTCAATGGAAGGAAGCAAGTTAAAACTGTAAGCTGAAGCAACACAAACACATATGTGGTACTTAAAAACTTTCTTGCCAGAACTATGCTCTTTCAGTGAATATCTAGTTACATGAAACTCTAGCTAAAACTGTTAAAGCACACAGTAAATGAAGTTTAACAAAACTGAGTGCTCCATTGACAACTATTCTAGTGAAACTCCTGTTAACTTTACTCACCCTAAAACAGAGAAACACTGAGGTACACTGCTCTCAAAAGAATTCTGTTGCAAAAAAAACTACACTGGCAAACATATCCAACAGAGAGCAAAATCCAGCAGCAACAACATGGAAAACAATTGTGCACACTCTTCACAGCAGCAGGCCTCTGTGGCACATTCTGCTGACAGCTTCAGTACCATAAAGCAGACTAACATACCCTGTCCACAGGGACAGTGTCAAGTTATGTTTTTATTCACAGTGTCTACAGGTGCACTGCCAGCAGCACATTTATACATAAAACCCACAAAAGTACACCACTGAACATTTACACACACTAACAGAAGCAGTGTAACATGACACATTTACACACTGCCCAAAATAGTAGTATCACACTTTTACATGCACTGCCTATAGCATTAGTATCACAAAGATTTGAACATTGTCTACAGTGGTACATGGCACATTAAAGCTCACTGCCCACAGCAGCAGCAACACATAATACATTTATATACAATGCCTTCAGTAATAGTGGCACACTTACACATGGTACTTAGTGCCACAAGGCAATATTTACACACAAATAGCAGTACAGCCAAAAAGGCACATTCACAAGAACTGCCTTCAGTTACATCTGTTCACACTGCCTACAGCAGCTATGACACTTGGTATGTTTATACATACTGTACATTGCCTTCTCCCACACAAATATTATATGAACCCCCCCCCCCCCTCTAGTGGCCAGCTGACATATTTCCTGCAATATGTGGGCAAGTGAATTTTAAAAAACAATCCAACATATTTTTTTTTTCTGGTGGGGGGGGCATCAAAAAGCTTGTTCTTACCAACATTACCTTTACATTACCTTTACAGTTTTGGTCAAAGAAAGTAGACTGGAGTTGCAAGCATCCTTCAATTCAGTGTAGCTAGTGTGATCTGGCATCTTTCCACCTAACAACGTCTTGCTAAATTTGTTTTTTCCTTCAACACCTATTCCTTCTTAATAAGTAATAACCACATATATCCACACCACACTGCTCACAAAAATTCTCAACCTGAAAGGCTAGCATTGTAATAATGTATATTACCAAAGACCTGTAGTGTGGTAAAAAATGGGGTGAAGGTATTATGATCAACAGTTAAATGAGATGGTGCTCATCAGTCAATCTAGGGTATCACCAGCTACTTCATAATTTTAGTCAGCACCACTAACAGCAGACCTTTCCAGAAAGACTACAGAAGCAGGATACTAGACTGGCCCTTTCACCTTGCCCTCTTCTATCTAATGTTAGTCTGTAGTTTTTGTTTCACAGTATCTACAAAGCCCTCCTTATCTGACAGCCATGTCAGTAGTGCCCTGGTTTATAACCACAGTTAAGAGACTAGACCACATAAATGCAAATCTGCCACATGTTGCCTTTAGTTCCTTCAGCTAGAAATAGAACCTATGACGTACCTTCCCAGCTGTAACATCTAATTTGATATAGAAACATGTTAACATAATATATACAATGTGCATATGCGCACACCTGCTTATATAAAGAAACAGATGTGTGCATGTTTAAATACATAATAAACAGATGAGATACATCCAGAAACATTTAAGACACTGGGTAGCATTGGGTGCCATGATTAATCCACCTTTTCAATGCTGAACAGAAAATGGGGATAGAAATTCAGAAATGCAAACTGGCAGTCCTTCCCACTTTCAAAAGTGGGGAGATAAAGACGTGCTCCATTACAGAGGGATCACTAACCTCACGCTGTCTGGAAAAGCTTAAAGAAGGGTGTTTGAAAGAACATTTCAACTGACAGTGGACCTTCTGATTCAGAAGAAATGTTCAGAGATTCATAGTATGGTATTAATCTAATTGCCCTTGCGAGCCATTTTAAGCATAGCCAATTATCCCTTGTGAGACTCAAACCCTGCACCTTGTGTTTGTAAGGCAAATACCTTAACCATTAAGATACCCTCCCACCCCCATGTGGATTCCATCTTATCTGTGAATTAATACAGGAACACACTGTCCCCTGCAAAGACACAGAGGGGGGTAATGGGACTTCACCCTTGTACAGTCTACATACTTTAAGTGGACATGGACATTCCTGTGCAGGGACTATGCTTTTCATTTTTTCCAGGAAAAATAGCAGTAAATCCCAAATTTGGATGGTCTAAAAATTGAAAAAAAAAACCAACAGGATTTTCAGAGAATTTGGCATTTTTGGCCACAGAACCAATTCAGCACAAAATGCATTTCTACTTGCATTTATTATTTATAACATTATCTTGCATTACTGAGTGTTCTATGCCTAGAATCTGTTTTAATTTTAAATCTACCTTGATGCATAAGAAACTTATAATGAAACTAACATAGCAACCAGCAATTACATTTAAAATCATTGGTATACTCTGCCCAGATTTCATCTGAAAAAGTACAGTTGTGTACACTTACCATAAATGTAGATGTTCAAGTGTATTCACTATTGCAGTCATTACATTTGGGTTATCTGCTTGCAGGTAGCCCTCAGCCGGCCTGATTAACAAAGTCTTGGGTCCTGCGTCGGTTGCTGTCTCTTCTTCCATGACATCAGGGGTATAAAGCATGCAGCCGATGCCATTACATCAGTTTTTCTTGCCCCAGATGTCAGGTGCCCCTATAATGGGAAGCAATTATATACAAGATTACACCTCCAATTATAAGCAAATACACCAGAAAGCTTAAATACAGTAAACAAGATGAGAGGTATAGCAAATAGAAGTCAGGGGGCTGGAGGGAGGGTAACCAGGACTGCAACAGTGAATACACTCAAACATCTACATTTATGGTAAGTCTAGACAACTGTACTATGTTCTTCGTGTTTCACTGTTGCAGTCATTACATTTGGGTAGATTCCCAAAGCAAAGGAAGGGAGGAGGCAATTAGAGTGCATTAGGACCAGCTATTAGGCCCTGCAAGACTGCAGTGGCAAAACCAGCTCTGGATTTATAGAAAATAGGCAAGTGGTAATGCTTGGTGAAGATATGAACAGAACTCCAGGTAGCAGCTTCTAGGATGTCCCTGGTAGGAACACCTCTGAGAAAAGCTGTTGAAGTAGATGCAGCCCTGGTGGAATGTGATCTTATCCCCTGTGGAGTAGGTTTTCCATGGTGCTTATAGCAGAAATGAATGCAATGGCCTATCTATTTAGAAATGGTTTGTTTTGAAATGGCCTTCCCCCTCTGCCCCTGCAGCAAAGGCAACTAACAGCTGTTCAGTTTTTCTGAGAGGCTTAGTCCTGTCCAAATAAAATCTTAGTTGTCTGTGCACATCCAAAGAGTGCAGTATTTGTTCTCCTTTGTTCTGTGGATTAGAAAAGAAGATTGGCAAATGAATGGACTGATTAAGGGCCACACTGGATATCACCTTGGGCATAAAAGGAAGGACTGGTCCTGAGGGACACCCTGTCTGCATGGAAGATGATGAAGGGCTCCACTGCCATGAGGACATGTAATTCAGACACTCTTCTTGCTGAAGTGATGGCTAGAAGGAAGGCTGTTTTTCAAGAAAGGAATTTCAACTCTGCAGTTGCAGCTGGCTCAAAGGGAGGTAGAGTGAGCTTTTCCAATACAAAGTTAAGGTCCTAGGCTGGAGTAGGGGCTCTCCTGGGTGTTCTTACAATTTTTGCTCCTCTGAGGAATTGCTTCAACAGTGGGTGAGAGAAGAGGGGTGGTTCCGTATTATAATGTGCTGAAATGGCAGAGGCATGAATTTTAATAAAAGAGAAGGAAAGACCCCTGTGAAGCATCGCTGTTAAGTATTGAAGAATATGCGGTACACTGGACACTGTTGTGCCCATCGCCTGAGTTTGGCTCCAGGAACAGAATCTTTTCCACTTTTCAGCATAAGATTTTCTAATACTAGGCCTCCTTGCCTCCAGAATGACATCCAGCACTAGCTTACTGAGGGATGGTAATGGAGAGCTCAGGTAATTAGCCAGGCTGCAAGGTTCAGGGTTTGAAGCTGGGAGTGCAGAATCTGGCCCTCCTGCTGGGACAGCAGGGAAGGGGTCGGAGGCAGGTGCCATGGTTCCAGCAGTGACACACTGCGCAAGAGGGGGTACCAGTGTTGGCGAGGCCAGTCTGGTGCAATGAGTATTGTCCTTGGTTTGTCCTATTTAATCTTTAGTAGAACTTTGGAGAGGAGAGGCAGAGGAGGAAAGGCATAAACGGAAAGGTTTTCCCAGAGGAAGGACAGGGCATCCACTTTCCAAGCTTGTCTGTGGGGAGTCCTTGTGCAGAATATGTCCAATTGGTAGTTCTGAGGGGAGGCAAACAGGTCTATCTCTGGGCTCCCCCCCATTTGTTTCTCAAAATGTTGAATATCTTTGGTTCCAATTTCCACTCGTGTGGGCCCATGAGATTTCTGCTTAGGTCGTCTGCCAGTGAGTTTAGCTTGCCTGGCAGGAATTGAGCCTGTAGGTGCACTTGGTAGCTCAAGGCTGTGTTCCACAGAGCCATGGCTAGCCTGCAGAGGGGGTATGAGTGGGTTCCCTCCTGCTTGTTTATGTACCACATAACAGTGGTGTTGTCTGTTTTTACCAATAATTGTCCTGGAAGGATGTGGTCCTTGAAGGCTGTCAAGAGCATTCTGTACAGCTAACATTTCTTTTTGATTGATATTCAGGTGCATTTGACACTGGTTCCATTTGCCCTGAATGCACTGCCCTGCCAAGTGAGCCCCCCATGCATAGTCTGATGCATCTGTTGTTAGGGTTTGGGAGGCAGGGGGTAGAGTGAATGGCAGTCCCTTGTCGAGGGACCAAAGGAATTCTGTCTTTATACAAGGGATGATAGGAATCACTGCTTCCAGGTCCTGAGAATGTTGACACCATAGGCTTTTTAGATAACATTGTAGTTTCCTCATATGCAGTCTTGCATATGGAATTAGTAGGATGCAAGAGGTCACGAACCCCAGAGCTTGCAAGTATTTTCCTTGCAGTTAACTGGGTCTTTGTGGCCAGTAATTTGAAGAAGGCTGTCAGATAAACTTGTTTTGCTGGCGTGAGGGAGGCCATCTGGGAAGTTGCGTTCAAGTTTTCTCCCAGGAATACAATTTGTTGGCAGGGTACTAGATGAGATTTCTTTTCGTTTATGGTGTAACCCAAAGAGGTTAGAAGTTTCTTTACAAATGCCAGATGATTTAATGGTATGTCCTGGCTTTCTGCCTGAATTAGATAATCGTCCTGGTATGGGTATATTTCTATATTTCTTTGCCTGTAAAATGCAATGACTGGAGCTAGGAATTTTGTGAATACCCTGGGCGCGGTAGATAAGAAAAAGGGCAGTGCAGAAAACTGATAGTGCATGTAGCCTGCTCTGAAACGTAGGCATTTTTTGCAAGAATCCCTTATTGGGATGTGCAGGTAAGCTTCCTTTAAATCCAATGTTGCCAACCAGGCATTTTTGCCGAGCATGGGAAGCAGCTGATGAAGAGTTAGCGTTTTGAATTTTGGAATTACCAAAAAGGTGTTTAAGATAGATAGGTCCAGGATAGGATGCCAGGAGTTGTCTTTTCTGGGTACCAGGAAATGTCTGGAGTAAAAACCTTGTCCCCATTCTTCGGCTGGGACAGGTTGAATAGCCCTAATACTTAGAAAAGAGAGGACCTGCTGTTGAGCCTCTACCCACTGATTTGGGGGTAGATCTGGCCAACCTTTTGGGGTTCGTAAGGTGTGGAAGTGGAATCTGTATCCTTGGGAAACAATATTTAAAGGGACAATCCCAGGGATTTTTTTGTTTTGATTCAGACTTTGTTTACATTTCAGGTTTGCTTTTCTGAGCATGCCCATTTTTGTCTGAGGGAGGTATGATAAACTTACCTCCAGGAAGTTTCCAAGGTTTTAGACAGATTCCATCTCAAATTGCAGTTCTACTGACAACAGCTCTCAATGTGAGCCATTCATTAGTCTAACCTGTGCATTTTATCCATTGAGAAAAGTAGCCTTTCATGCATTTTACGACCAGACTGCTGCAGCTGCTACTCTAGAAAGCACAGCAGTAAAGCAATTCTTGTAAAGGGGCATTATTCTGTTTCTAAAATTAGTTGCTTGCTAGAGTATTTTGTTTACTCTTTAGTGCAGTGCAAGTCACATATTCACACAGAGGCAGGATTTTCAGATATGTTTGTTTGCATACTGGATGTTAGAATTCACAAACTCCAGTGTGGCACTGTTATTATAAGCACTGCTTAGAATTTACAGTTTGTTGTTCTGTACTTTCCCTCCTCCACCCAGAGACTTTTAAAGTTGAATGACTGGTTTACAATCCACTTGATATGCTATGTAGTCACACTCAGCCTTTGCAGCAGCCACAACAAATTATATCTTGACTATGTGCTGTTTTTTGTAAAACTTACATTATCCCAAACCTAGGCAATTTATTTACTTTTGTTTGCTTATGTTTCATCCTTGTTGCCACATGCTTTTTTTCCCCTTCACTGTTAATTATTTGTCATATGTTCAGCATTATGTTACTTATTAGTGCATGTACTCATGCAGACATACATTTATAAGACAGTTTTCCCAAATTTGACAGGGAGCATTACAAATTTGAAACAGGGTTTTTAAA
>NW_025050805.1:0-14613 GCF_019279795.1 Protopterus annectens
ATTTTTATATTTATGCAGAGGTGGGTTCTGTAAGGTTACCTGCTGTGTAAATCTAGCCATGTTATTGTAGAACGCTTCCAGTTTGCTGAGGTTATTTTTAGAAAAGTTAGTAAAAATAGGTGAGGCATAGAGGAGGGTAGAGATTAGATGAATATGTGCTATGGTTGTTCTAGATGCGGGAGAAAGTTAAGATTTAATTCTATAGAGGGAGCCAAGTTTTTAATTGACAGTTTTTATTATATTGTTGATATGGATGTCAAAGTTCAAATGGTTATCAATGATGATTCCCAATACTTTGGTAGTTGTGTCGAGGGATATAATGGTGCCATTAGTTGGTATAACTGAGAAACTGGGGCAAGTGGAGAGTGACCTTGTGAGTTGGATTGAAGAGGAGTTTAGTTTTTTTGGGGTTCAAAAGAAGACAACGCTGTCTAAACCATTGTTCAACTGTGTTAAATGCTTTCTGGGTAAGAGCGAGAAGTTCAGATGTGGATTTGGCTGAGCATATAAGTATTGAGTCATCAGCATATTGTATGCATGTGGCTTGGGGGATGGCTAGATGAAGGTCATTAATAAATACTGAGAAGAGGAGAGGTCCTAGTATGGACCCTTGAGGGACAATTCAAGGGTAACTGGTTGAGGGTAGAAAGAGTCTTAAGTGTCAAACAATGCCTGTTGTCTTTTGTCTAGGTAGGACTGGAACCACTTTATAGAAGGTGCATCAAATGATAGTGATTCTAGTATGCTGAGGAGAATCTGATGATTGACCATGTCAAATGCTTTAGACAGGTCAATGAATAGTGCTGAAGAAAGGTTATTAAGGTTATGGTTTTTGTTAATGTACTCTGTAAAGGAAAATAGGGCAGTGGTAGTGCTGTGTGAAGGTCTGAAACCATGTTGACAGCTGGAAAGTAAGTTATTTTGGGTTAAGTGGTCAAGTAATTGCCTATGGAAACATTTCTCCATGATATTTGCTAGGGGTGAGTGAAGGGCAATAGGGCGGTAGTTGGCGAGCTCATTTGAATGTCCGCTTTTATGGAGGGGGATAATATGACAGACTTTCCCATAGGCTAGGTATGTGACCTTCGGTAATAGCCCTATTGATCAGAATGGAAATAGGATAAGCTATAGCTTTGGCTGATAGCTGCAGAAAATCGGCAGGTAGTTGATCTGCTGAGGGAGAGTATGATTTTAGTTTTTGTATGAGGGTTAGAATGTATGTAGTTGGGACAGGTTGTAAATGAAAAGGAGGGGGTGCGGTAGAGTTATAGGTAGGTAGAGTGAAGCTATTGGGCGATAGCTGACTAGCCAGTGTTTGGATGGTATTAGTAAAGAAGGTATTGAATGTATTGTCTGTATTCATGGGATTAGTATGGTCAATATCTTGAGGGTTAGGTGTGGTGGATTGACCTGGGTGGAGTAGTTGGTTAATGCTAGTCCAGAATTTTTGAGGGTTGTTTCGATTAGTTTGTTGGAATTGTAGGTAGTAATTTCTTTTATCAGAGAGTATAGCTTTCTTAGTGTCATTTCTTAGCGGTCTAAAGGTTTGTTGGTCAACTGGGTTCGCCATTTGGCCCAGTGTTTATTTCTAAGGTACATTTTGTGTTTTGTTGCTTTTGAAAGCCATGGGGCAGACTTGGTTTTAACTCTAATTAATCAGGTTGGAGCATGTTGGTTGACAATTGCAAGAAAGTTAGAGTTAAAGTATTTGATGGCTTCTTCTAAAGGGAGGTATTTTAAGGGAGACCAACTGCACGTTCTTAGTTCTTTTTCGAATAGCTCAGGGTTAAAGTTCTTTTTGGATCTGATAATTCTGACAGATGTAGGATTGGGAGTATGGGTTTTATGCCTGATAATATAGGTAAGTGAGTGGTCACTTATATCATCAGGGAGGGTTCCTGAATAATAGTTGTGAGGGTGATGGTTTATGAGAATCCAGTCTAATATTCTAGCTTTCTGGTTAGTTTTATTGATCCTGGTGGGGGATGTAATAGTTTGAGTAAAACCATATAGGTTAATGTGGGTTGTAGGGAGGCTACTGCAATAACAGTTCCAGTCAATGTTTATATCTCCTAGGATTATGGTTTCTTGAGGCAAGTATTGGGATAGCCAGCAAAGAATGTTTTCCATGGTGGCAATGTTATTACCGAGAGGAAGATACATACAGATGATTTAGATGGATTTGGCATTGATAATATTGATAATATGAAATATATATATATATTATACACACACACAAACACACACACACACAGAGATATATAGATTATATACACACACATTATATATATATATATATATATATATATATATATATATATACACACACACACACACACACATATATACATACATATATACACACACACACAACTAATTTATATATATATATATATATATATATATATACACACACACACACACACACACACACATATACATATATATACATACACACACACACACATATATACATACATATATACACACACACACAACTAATTCTAGAGAGTATATATATATATATATATATATATATATATATATATATATATATATATATATATATATATACACACACACACACACACACACACACACACACACACACACACACACATATACATATATATACATACACACACATACACACACATATAATGTGGAAGGAAATTTTGTATCCATGAGACAATGTTCAGAACCCAGTGGTCCTTGGTAATGGTGGCACAGGTGCTTGAGTGAAAGGAGAGTTTTCCTCCTAGGTGTAAGTGAAGGTGGGCAGAGGGAGAGGGTGGAGGTGGTGGGTCATTGAGTTCTTACCATAAGGGGGTGGCTTAGAACTCCCTGGTTTTGAAGTGGAGGTAATCCACTGCTTTGATCTCTTTATTCCCTGTGGCTGTTGTATGGGGGAGGTCCATTTGCACGGGGCCTAGGCTGGACTACTTTACTGGGAGCAGGAAAGGACCAATGTTTGGAGGGACAATGCCTGTTGAACCTAGGGGGCTGGACCTGCAAGAAATCCTCAACTGTTTGCAAAGATTTTGCTTTTTCTTCCATTGAAAGACCTCTTCTGCCTTAGTGCCAAACAAGTTATCTTTGTGCAAGGGGGCATCCAACAATTTAGATTTGACATGGTCTGACTGGGGCTGTTCCTTAAGCCATGTATGCCTTCTAATGACAGATCCAGTGGCTGCTGCCCTGCAAGAAGCTTCTAGAGCATCAAAACCACAGTGCAAGGTGTGTTTAGTTACTTGACTTGTAGAGTGCATTAACTCTTTTAAATCTTTAGATTCTGCCCAAGCAGGAAAGGAAGACATTTTTTGTTTAAGGAGTTTCAAGGTATGTTGCTGAAATTTCAGCATATAGAACTGACAATTTAGTGCCCTGATAGCAAGAGTAGCTGAGGTGTATACATTTTTACCCCATCTGTCCAATGCTCGGGAATCCCTGTCTGAGGGGGTGGGATTCTTAGCAGAGGTTGCTTTAATCCCTTTTGGTCCTTGAGAAATGACCTCAGGGTCAGCTGTAGGATTTTTTAAAAAGATATTTGTGTGAGTCAGGGACTCTAGTACCTGTCTAGCTTTCTGGGAGCTGGAGGAAGGGTGTCAGGAGTCAAGCCGGATTAGAGGAAAACATCCTCCACAACATCCAGGACTGAGCGACTGGCCAAGGGTCTGTGTTGTAGAAGATCAAGGAATTCCCCGAGTCTCTTTTTAGACCGAGGATAGTCCTGACTCTCCCCACTGGAAATGCTCCCTTAAAGTATGCAGGGTTTCCCCAAAGGAAAAATCCTCTGGGGGATAGGTTGAAGGAATGGAATCCTCTGCATCAGAATCCTCATAAGTGGAGAGGGGTTGCATGTCTTCATATTCAGATGCATCAGATTCATCTGATTCTTGTTCAGACAAAACTACAGAGGACAGATCTCTTTTCCTTTTGGAGGGGGTAGCTTGGCTTCCCCTGATCAGCATGATCTGGTCATCCGCCATTTTAAGCATTTGAGACTGAGGCAAAGCAGCAGGCGCCTGAGAGTTGGTTGTCGGTTTCTTGGGTGTGGTTCGTAGCCTGGGCTTAAGAAACTGTCGTTTTTGAAAGAATGGTGGTTGCGAAAGATGTTGGTTTGTGTTGAGATTCAGTAGTGTGAAAGACATGCTCGGAAGCTGGTGCCTGCTCAGTGGCTCCAGACCCATCCAAGGTAGAGACGACCGCAGGATCCCAAGTCGAAGAAGAGTTTTGCGGCATACCGGACTCTGAAAGGGTCTCGGTAGCGGCTTGCAAAACAGAAGCGGGCATCAGGGGCTGCGAAAGTACCTCACTGAGTATCGGAGAACCGAAGCATAGTCGGTAGGTTTGGACCTGTGTGGTCTGTCTCTGTCTTTATGTTTTTTTCAGAAGATCTGCTGTCGGATGGCATACCGAAGCCATATCGGAATTAGAGGACTGTAAGCGAAAATATCTGGCTACAATTAAGGGCCAGATAACTGATGGTTCTGGCATTGAACAAAGCACAGAAGTGATAACAGGGGACGTCGTGGTCTGGGCCTAAACAAGTGATGCAGTAAGAGTGGAAGTCTCGGTGTGGTATTTGCTTTCCACAGGCGAGACAATTATCTGACATCGGTTAGTGCAATGAAAAAGGATCCCCAACGGGGTACTTGGCTTTAGAAGACTTCAACTCAGTAGTCGAAAACTCAGGTAGCGGACAATTGGCACTTGTGCAAACTGCTTCTGCTTCGGGCTCCGTGGCAAGAAAGACTGATGTAATGGCATAGGCTGCCTTACTTTATACTACTGACGACCTGACGTCAGTTCTCAACAGACAGCAACTGACGCAGAAATACTAAGTCTCCGTTATTCGGGCTGGCTGAGGGCTACCCTGGCAGGGATGACCCAAATGTGAGGACTGCAACAGTGAAACGTGAAGAACATCAAGCTTATTCTGAAGGGCATTTTACCTCCATCGGCAGGTTCTTCTTCAGCGGCTCAATCCCCTCCAAAAAGCATCGCTAAGACAGGCAGTATAGAAAACATCCCCCAGGGAAGTCTGTTTCATTGTCTTCAGATGAGCATGCAGCCAAGGCTCCTAAGGTGAGGGATCCCAGAGCTTTGGATCCGAATAAGTCTATACAGTTCTCTCCTCGGCCCCAAGCTCTTTTGCCTTTGGAACCCCCACCTTCTTCTGCAGGTTCACCTTGTATAGAGAAGTCTCCTAGGATTGTGTCCAGGCCACCTTCCAGAGCATCTTCTGTTAGGTCTGCCCACAATCTTTCAGAATCAGAGGTGAACAGATTGAGGAGGCAGCTCCTTCAGATGCAGACCCCGATGGGGTCTTACCAGCCCCATCTCCTACTCAGACTGTGGGCATACAGTCACCCTTTAGACCCTTAGCTCCTTCTCTGATCTGACCTGCTGCTTTGGAGCCCTTAGATCAGAATGCCGTCAGAGCTGAAGTGTAGGAGCAGATAGTGGATCTTACTTTGACCCCAGCACCCACATTTCCCCAATTAATATGCAATAATCAGCATACAGCTGAAACATGGCCTGGTCAACTACTGTTTGCCTTTTTTCTAAAATCTTATATAGTTGTATTACCAGTCTTATCACTAACAGAAAAAGCCCTGGATAAAGAGAGCACCCACTAGGAAGGAGTGTCACAGGAGTGTCACAGAACATTGCATTGTCATCCAAGGAGTAAACACATCACCTCAAACGTTTCTCCTTTGTAAAACTTCAAATAGATATGCCAAACTCACAGTAATCAAAGCCTTTTTTGATGTCCAATACACTATCCCTGCTTAATGACTCACAGCAAAGCTAATCAAATTCCAATTATCAATACTCTTATCCTTTATGAAATCATTTTTGTACAAAATCTTGAGTAATGAGCAAACATTTCTTTCTACTATAGCCATTTGGTCAGCCTAACCTCATCTTAGTGGTTTCTCTCCCTTGTTTGTTCCCCAGTAGGTCTATTAAATCATGTTCATTCATTTTATCTTTCAGCAAACCTACAGTGATGATCCTTTTTAATCTTGTAACCTATGCAGTTCAGGTCTCAATGCAATGCTTATGTTCCCCCTGCTACCTGTATATCCCCCCTTTGCTCCCTCTTTGCAAACAATGTCGGGATATCAGTTATTAGGGACATACATGTTACCCATTCAAATTTTACTATTTTGGACTGTACCCCAATTCAATCTACCTCCTCAATTGGTGGGATTCAGACAGGACGTCCTCGGAAATAATTGGCACCCTTCTCTTCCATCCACCAGCTTATGGGGTGTCACAAACATGTGAATTCTTTAATACAACGAGAACATCCTACATTAATATATAACTCTTCCTCCCACTGCTTAGACATTTTGTAATACACTGAAAAAGTAAAGGCTGTAGCAGAGCAATTCTAACTGTTCTACTGTACCTCAGAAATTTTCTAAGTGTAACGATTTGCTGTTATTGTTGTGCGCATCTATGAATTCATTTACTCTTAGCTGTGGGGCACAAAAAAAAGTTATGCACCCCCCATAATGTTACATCTGTGGTGTCTATTTTCATTCTTCCTCAACTGATGGTTCTCTGATCCAACTCAGCTGCTTCTTCTAGATACTCAGATCCCAACTATCGAGCTCCTCCCTTTACCCATAATGCCCAACCAGCCTAATATACCTCAGATAAAGTTTGCTACCCAAAGGAGTCAATGGATAACACCTTAAAAAACTCAAGCAAGGAACAACAGTTCTCAAAATGATAAGATTAGGCCTCTCCAGAAGCAAAGGGAAGGGGTTCAGGGGGGGGGGGGTACTGAGGAAGAATGAAAATGGACAACACAGATGTACCGCTATGGTGAGTACACAACTTTTTTATCTGATGATGTCATTTTACTCATTCCACAACTGATTGGACAGAGTCCACAGCTAGATGAACCTTGGGTGGTCTTCACAGAAGGAAGAATACTTCAGAATACTGCAGAGCCGCAAGCAGCTCTGCTCACAGAAACCAAATCCAATTTGTAATAAGCAATAAAAGTATGAGCGCTGGGCCAAATGTCAGCTGCACAAATGTCATCTATGAAGCTCTTGACCAAAAAGCTGAAGATACAGACATAGACCTTGTGGAATGGGCTCTAGAAGGTTTAAGGCAAGGACAATTCTCTTTTACTATAGACAAAAGGAGATGCAATCTGGCCAGTGTAACTTTAGAAATTGACTTGCCCCATCTGTGGTGTGAGAAGGATACAGACACTTGTGGTCAGTCTTCTTAAAACTGAAATGAAGTATGTACTTCCAAAAACGTAATCTCTCTTGTTTGAAAAATATGGAAAGAAAAAACGTGTAAGCTACCTTAGACAATAAAGATAGGTGGGTCTGTAAGGAAACCCTGTCTTTGTGGAAAACCAGGTAAGGAGGTTTGGAAGATGCAGCCTAGAGTTCGGATACTTGTACAGCTGATGTAACAGCAACTAGCAAAATAGTTTTCAAAGACAAAAACTTAAGGTCTGACCTATCTGAAGGTTCAAACGGGCCTTGGGTCAGAGCTTGAAACAAGATTGTTAAATCTGAAGGGGGGAGTCGGATCCCAAAGTAAAAAAGTTAATTTGGGAAAGGTTCTTCTAAATTATGCCAAGCCTAAGAAGAATTATTTTCACACAAATGGACACTTGAAATAGTCAACTGACCTTAACAGTAGAAAAAAAAGATGTTATGTACTCACCATAATGTTCCATCCGAGTAGTTGGACTTCATTTGTCATCAACCTGCAGGTATTCAGATCGGATCCTAGATGGCAGCTTCACCAGCATCTGATCAGAGCTCCAAGCTCCTCCCCTTACCCATAATACCCCTCCATCTCCTTCCTTCCCTCGGATCGAGTTTGCTGCACCATAAACATAAACCTGACCCGATAGACCTAGCCCAATAAAAAGAAGCACGAGAGGGCGCTTTACAGTTCTCCTGTCTACGAGAAATGAAACATAATGAGGTCAGGGGGAAGGAGGGAGAGGGAAAATGGACCCGTGACAAATGAAGTCCAGCCTTCGCAAATAATATTATGTTAATCTATAACTATCTGAAGTAGTTGGACTTCATTTGATCATCAACCTGTGAGACAGAGTTCCCAGCTACCAAACACTTGGGAGGCCCTCATGGAAGAATATTCCAAAGCACCGCGGAGCCAAAGGATGATCGCCCTCTAGATATGTCCAGTTTGTAATGATAAATGAAGGTTTGAGATGAGGACCAGCTAGCCACCGAAAAAAACATCATCCAAAGACATCCTGGACCAAAAGCATGAGCGTAGCATGGACTTGGTAGAATAGGTTCACTAGGTTCATACTAGGCTATCTGCCGAGGGCATTTACCTGAAGCCCATGGTTTTGTAACTACGCCACCTTTAGTATGGGGAGCCGTGGCTTTGCTGTACCTGTTGAGCAGTGACACTGGTAATCCTGGGGTATATCTCGTCTTATCCATTGGTCAGATTTCTCTTGAACAAGGCCAGCAGTGCTCTGCCTCACATGTACGGGATTTTGTTCTAGCAAAGTCTTTGGGTGATGAATCTATCCTCAACCGTCCTATTAATAGCGATGTCGGTTTTAAGTCTCCGCCCTTGTGGCTCTGATGGATCTAGATTTTGAGGTGAAGCATATTCATCAAATCTGGATTTGACATGGCCTTGTATGTTGAGCCAAAAGGTCACCTCTGTGAGCAGCGGTAGCGACTGAATAGAGCTGGAGTTCTTTCAGTGGGGCAGCATGGACAGATTTTGAGACCCTTTATCCTTTTGGTGAGAACTTTTGTGGCCTCTCCAGCTGCTGCAAGTGTCGGTCAGATACATCGAATGGGGCATTAGCTCATTGGTCTGATGAGTGATGAGTAAGAATATGACCTCCTTGATCTGGTGAATACATAGAACAGGTGGGCAATGTAGAAGGTCTTCCTAACTACTTTAGCAGATTATTAGAATGACAGACTACTATCAACCTGGGTCCCCAGGTCTGATAACTTCTTCTGTGCTCAGTGGATTGCCACCTATTTGGTAGCTAGGGTAACCTTGTTTTCCCAAAGGGTATGACTATGCATTTTTGGCATTTAACTTCAGGCGATGGCTCTGGCACCAGTTATCCGTTTCTGTGGGGACCCTTCATAGAAGGATATCTGTGTCAGATGTGTTTTCTACTATGGCCCAGTTTGCAGTCATCTGCAAACTTTGTCAGCTTCCTGCCCTCTAATGTTTGCTTGTACCCGGAAAAGTAGATGCCAAACAAGAGTGGGCCGGACTGAGCCTGTGGGACACCACTTGTGACAGGCTTTGCAGGTCTGACAGCAAGCCAGCTATCTCTGACCCTGGGTTCTGTCACTCAGCCAGTTTACCTTATCTTGGCGTGTATGGGTTAACATTTAAGCTGATGAGTTTTTCAATGATACCAGTGGTGTTGTATCAAAGAACCTTAACCGGGTATGAGAGTGGAAAGCTGTATGGACTGCCTTTCCCTGCGTCAATAGCTTTATTGACTGTTTGAAAAGATCAACCAAGTTTAAAAGGCATGATCTGCTGCAGCTGACAAAGCAAACTTGGGTTGGATCAAAGTCTGCAAATTCCTATGTCTTTATTTATGAGGTCCATTATGATGATCCTCTCCATGGCTTTGCAGATAAGGCTTGTCAAGCTAATGGGCGGTGGTTCAGGGTGCGATTGGGCATGCTTTGTGAAGTGGGACCACAGTTGCAGTCATACACTCCTGGAGTAGATATCCAGGGTAAGACTTTGATTAAACAGCTGTCTAGCTGTGGGTTTAATTCCTCATTGAGTTAAAATTGGAGCACAAGGGGGCCCCGGCCCGGGGGTTTTTTTTTTTTTTTTTTGGGGGGGTTTTTTGGGGGAAGGTTTTTAAATTCTCCCTTTTTTTTTGGGGGGGGGTTTTAAAAAACCCCCTTTTTTAAAGGGGGAAAATTTTTTTTAAATTTTTTTGGGGGGGGGCCCCCGGTTTTAAAAAAAAAGGCCTTTTTTTTTTTTTTTTTGGTTTTTAAAATTTTTTGGGTTTTTTTTTTTTTTTTTTTAAAAAAACCCCCTCACCTCCCCGGGTTCCCCCGCACCCCCCAACTGCCAACTGTTGGAAAAAAAAAAAAAAAAAAAAAAAAAAAAAAAAAAAAAAAAAAAAAACAAGAAAAAGAAAAAAAAAAACAAAAAAAAAGAAAAAAAAAAAAAAAAAAAAAAAGAAAAAAAAAAAGAACAAAAAAAAATAAAAAAAAAAAAAAAAAAAAAAAAAAAAAAAAAAAAAAAAAAAAAAAAAAAAAAAAAAAAAAAAAAAAAAAAAACAAAAAAAAAAAAAAAAAAAAAAAAAAAAAAGAGGAACACAGTAGGAGTGGACCATCGGCTCCGAGCCAAATGGGCTGGAGCCAAACAGCTTTTGGAACACCGGAGACTGGAAGAGTCGAAGGAGCACCCTGTCGATGTCCGAATCAGACATCTTGGATGATCTAGGATACCGATCGGGCCGAACCGATTTCTCATCGGCTCCGAAGGGCTCGGGGACCGGCTCGAATGGACTCAACAATTTCGGCTCGAGGAAGGTTTAGGAAATTTCCTCGGTGCCGATAAGGACTTCGCTCCGAGGGGAAGAGTCTGAGCCGATACGGCTCCAATATCAGTGGAGCCGATGAGGGTGACCTGCCCCCCGATGCCGCAGACCTCGGCACCGAAAGCAGAGGGGGCGAGGCTGGAGGCATCGAGGCAGAGTTCCCACCTCGGCTCCAAGTCCGTGGAGCCGGGGGGTCTGCTTTTTTGGGGTCGGTTCCGACTGACTGGTGGGGCCGGCTTTCTTTTTAAAAGGGGGGGAGAGGAAGATAAAGCCTCCTCGAAGGAAGGCTTGATTAATCCTTTGAGGATTAATTTGTTTTCCTCTCCTGGAGGACTCTAGAAGAGAAAATGGCAACACTGCACTCTTGCAAATGTTTTGCACCTAGCAATAGGGGCGAGGGTGGTCGTTATGGACATTTAAACCCACCTCGTGCATTTCTTTAAAGGGGGGTTTTTTCTTGACATAAACAAAAAAACACAGTTGACAAAGAAAACAAAAATTTTTAAAAAAAAAATATGTCACTATATTATAAATTTTTTTTTTTTTTCAAACAAACTATAAAAGAAAAAAGAAAAGGAAAAAAGGGGCAAGACCCTCTAACTTAAACGGTACTTGACCCACAAAATAGTAGAAAACAAAAGGCCCCCCTAACCAACCTTTCCTGACAAAAAAAAAAACCTCAACAAATTTCAAAAAACCATACAAAAATAGCTTTTAAAAAAGCTTTTGGGTTAAAGAAACAAATCTGACAGGAAAAAGCCTAATAAATAGTACTTAGCCCAGCCAATGTTGAGACCACGTCCAAGCTCTGTAAGCGGCAAACGAGATCTGGGGGATTAGTGGTGGTGCATCCTGGGATAAAGATAGCTCAGCCAATTAGAGGCCTCGCTCTATAGCATAGCGTGGGTGAGCCGAGGGATCGGCTCCGAGCCCATCAGTTCAGAATGTAGGTGAGACAGGATCACATAACATCTTAAGGTCTGACCTATCTGAAGGTTCAAACGGGCCTTGGGTCAGAGCCTGAAACAAGATTGTTAAATCTGAAGGGGGAGTCAGATCCCCAAGTAAAAAAGTTCATTTATGCCAAGCCTAAGAAGAATTATTTTCACACAAATGGACACTTGAAATAGTCAACTATTAACAGTAAAGAAGTTCATCACATAATGTTCCATCCGAGTAGTTGGACTTCATTTGTCATCAACCTGTAGGTATTCTGGATCCTCCGGATTCACCAGATCTGATAAGCTCTCTTACCCATAACCTCCATCTCCTTCCTCCGGATCAAATTGTGCACCATAACATAAACTGACCCGATAGACTTGCTAATAAAGGAGCACAGGGACCATTGGCGCTGTCCAGTAGAACATAATGAGAAGGTCAGGGAGGAGGAAGAATTTGATTAAATGAAGTCACTACTTAGATTTGAACAATCATGAAGGCCATTGAACACTGTGAGACAGTGTCCCCAGCAAATGGACCTTGGGAAGGATACTAAGGGAATCTTTAAGATCATTTAAGTTAAGATGAGGACCAGCTAGCCACCGAAAAAAACATCATCCAAAGACATCCTGGACCAAAAAGCCGCAGACGTAGCCATGGACTTGGTAGAATGGGCTATGATTTGTCCTGGAGGTGACATGCCTCTGTCCTTGTAAACCTGAAGGATTCAAAAGGAAATCCATATGATAACGGTTACTTTAGAGATTGGTTTGCCCAGAAAGGGTGTAGAAAAAAAGATACAAACAGCTGGTCAGATCTGCGAAAGGCCTTAGTCCTATGCAAACAGAAACGCAGCTGTCTATGTACGTCTAACAAATGCAATTTATATTCACCCCCGTTCTGAAATTTTGGGAAGAAAACAGGTAAATGGATCGTCTCATTAATATTAGTTTTAAAGGCCACTTTAGGAAGGAAGGAGTAGTATGAAGTGAAACCCTGTCCTTATGGAAAAAGCATATATGGAGGTTTGATAGATAATGCCTGGAGGTCTGACACCCTCCTAGCCAAGGTGATCGCCACTAGAAAGGCGGTCTTCCAAGACAAAAAATTCAGATCCACAGAAGCAGCCGTCTCAAAAGGTGGAGCAACCAGAACTTTTCTAACTCAGCAGCTACTCAGAAGGGCCCTGCACAGTTCGCCCTCGCTACACTCGGGCTCACTTTGCTCCTCTCCTGCCCCCATTCCCACCCACCCCCATTTAATTTCCTTTATACTTATCTGCCTTAACCGCACCTCTGATAACTCCTCCCCAGCCCCTCCTACTTCCTTGCTGACACACCCCTTCCCCTATAGCACCCTCCTATACTCCACTGCTCATCTCTCCCCCCTCCCTCTACTGTCTACACATACTCTGCCTTTATATCATGCCTTACAAACCACAAACATTACGCCTAATACCTATACTCTGGTTTTTCTACCTCCTCACTTCCTATCACACACATCTACTCCCACCCTACAAACTGGACTCAATCTTAATACTAAACCCCAGGCTCCTCTGCACACCTGTCCTTCCTTCCCAATCATTACTACTCTCCTTCTTAAAATAAAATTATCTCCCCCTCTCCCAGCCTCCTCTAATCAGAAAAACAGGTCTCCCCACTTAAACAATTACTTTACTTCAAACTACTACTTCTATCAGGACACATCCATCCTAACCCAGTCCCCTCCCAACCTACCCTGAACAATAATCCTCCTGTACAAAACTCAACAAACCTCACTCCCTCCAAAAAGCAAATATATTCTGCTCCATCAACCTTAGGAGTATAATAAATAAAGTTCAGGACCTCCATGGCTGGTTAGCTACATATGCACGAGACAGTCACTCCAACTGAAACATGGATGAAACCACACATTCAAGATAGTGAAATTACCCCACCTGGCTATCCTTAGACTTGACAGACAAAAAAGAGGAGGAGGGGTAGCCATTTTACACTGTGATCACCTCTCTAATTAGTCCAGTCCTCCCCCTACCCTCTTTCTCTACTGCTGAACTCCTACTTGCTAATGTTAAACTTAACAACTTTACCACCATTACCGTTAATCTTAACATACTTGAAAACATCCTATCCCACCTCTCTCAGACCAACCTTAATGAAACCATCATACTAGGTGAATTAAACATAGATTGGCTCTGGCTCTCAATACAAACTCCAAATACTACCTCCTGTATGAACCTACATGGATTTCAGCAGCTAATCACAACCCCTACCCATATTAACAAATCACACCTTCCACAGTCTCTTCTGGACTGTATTTTGGTGTCTCACCCCCAAAACTACCATAACCCTAGCATTCTACCAAATGCCTTTAGTGACCACTGCCTCATCTCAGTAACCAGATATACTCCCCATTTCACCAGACCTTTTAGGTTTATCACTTTCCATAAAACCTCACTTTTTAGTTCTGACTCTTTCATTGATCAACTCTCTAGAATTAGCTGGTCCCATCTCACCACTCTTCTCTTAAATGAAGCTGTCCACTCTTTCAACTCCACCTTTCTTAACATCCTTGACTCCTTTGCTCCTCTCCGCACAATAAGAATCAAAACTAACTCCGCTCCTTGGCTCACCAAATCTACTCGTACCATGGTGAAAAACCATGACAGGATATGGAAATTATGGACTAAAACTAAGACCCCTTCTCTCCTACAGATCTATAAAGAACTTAGAATCAAATAAAGAAAATTAACAAAGACAAGGCTAACTTTTATGCAAATCTTCCCACTAACCTACAATCTGACCCAAAAAAATTCTGGAACACTATCAACCATATACTACATCCAGGAAACCCTTCCCCTCCTAACCCATGCCCAAATAAAACTGCAGAAGAAACTGCCACTACATTTAACAATCACTTTATTGACTCAATAACTACCATTATAAATGCTCTTCCCACTAGGAAAAATACTAAACTCCACAATCCCTACCCCACTAATTTTCCATGTACTAATATTAAGGGACACTATCTAGTACTAAAATCCCATTTCTGTTTGACCAAGATGAAAACACTGCCACCCACTTAGCTAATCACCTCCCTTT
>NW_025050806.1:0-13656 GCF_019279795.1 Protopterus annectens
TTATAACTTATTAACTAAATTAATGCAAGACTCGTCATGTCTTTTCTCGAGTTTTTGGGTTGATCACAATCCTTTTTTAACAGATAACCAAAACATTTTGGCTATTAGGAATACTCTGGAATACTCTCCTTTTAAGAAACTGGTTTATACCCAGCTGATGATTAATAATAATGCTTATTATACTCCCTCTAAACTTAACAAATTTGATGTGAACAGGTCTCCATCTTGCCCTTGTTGCTCCTTTCCAAAAGCCGATCTCTTACACATTTTCTGGTATTGCCACTTTTCGCATAAACTTTGGACTTCCTTGAAAGTAAGGCTACAGAAAATGGGGTACCATAAATCTACTTTATCATGGGAAATCGCAATCCTACACATTCCAATAATTCAGCTCCCTAAATTGGATACACATGTGATTATTTTCATTTGTTCTCTTATTAAACTGTACATTACAAAAAATTGGCTTGATCGCACTAAATTAAATTGGAAGGCTTTTAGAACAATGGCATATTTATACATTTCTGCGCACAAAACTATTTGGAAGAGTCCTAGAAAAATGGTATTAAATAATAACATTTTAGAGAAGGTCCTATACATTATTAACACTGATTAAGGGTTAATGTATTCATTCCCACAATACTTTATCAGGACTTATTTACTTTCATATCTCATTTCCTCATTTTTGTTATAGTCTCATTTCATTTTTTTTTTTTAACTTCTTGATTCTTGGTTATCAATTGTATATATTGTATATATTGTTATATATTGTTTTGCTCATATCCTCATGAGTTGAAACGCATTATTACAAGATGTATAATATTAACCAACTCATATATGATAAGTTGTATAATGTTTTTGTTGTTTTGTTTGTTTTGTCATATTTTATAAATCAATAAAAACATGTTTTGAGGAAAAAAAACATACAGACACACCTGCATGCATACAAAGAGCACTACTAAGCGAGCCTGATATTACTATTACTATCAAGACTATTACAGGTATTGTTAATACACACTCACCAGCATGGATAGGCTGCATTGCTGTTACACCGGAGGGACCTGCAGAAGTGAGGAAACTAATGTCAGTGGGCACAACTGTGCCATTGTTACTGAGTATGATACAGGTCAGTAGTACAACAGTCATCTTTCACAGGTCAGCTGCTAATATTGAGGATATCACACTTGCACATTAAATACTATGATGGCAGCTACAAACTGAGGACACACCTCACACATGCATTAACTACCAGTGTACACAACAGTCAACTATACATATGGCATATTACCTGCACGCTCATAGTCTTGCTGCTGCGTGGCTCCAGCCTCCATCATAATGCATGTCTGCTGCTGTTGTTGTTGCTGGTGGACTGGAGCCACTACACTCATGAGTAGTCCCTCCAGTCTGGTGAGTGGGGGATGTGTAGCCACCCCACCACCTGTGGCGACCTGTTGCCTGTGGATATCCAACGCACGCTGATGGACATTTCTGATTAAATCACTGCAGTGATGTCGTACCTGCTCATATGTCCTATTATGCATGCCTGTCATTCACCCGATGGACCAGGTCTTGCCACAGTGCAGCCCTCTCCTGCTGATTCTGGCTGGTGCGAGAAAAGAGTATTACATAATCCCGCACCAGGCTCTGGTGTATCTCCTCATCCGCAGCTGCAGAGTAAGCTGGATTTCGCGGGTGAGCCATGTACCTGAAAAAGAAAATAACCTGATATCAGCAATATATGTCAGCAGAATTTGGCACACATACTACACATGCTACTCGACTGTTATGATACAACATATCTCACATATATAGCATCTGTCTGTCTATTGGTGGATACACATGTAAATGGCTAGGTATCAGTGCCCAGCCAGCAACTGTGCAACAGTACCTGGCACACTCCATACAACATACTACCAAACCCCAGCAGTCAGAACACTGATTCAGGTCCAGAGTACCTCCTCACTCTGGGGGTTTGTATCTAGGTACTGTATGGCCTACATCATCAACTACTGTGAGCTGACCACAAACTAATTGCCCTGGATATTCATATCCCACCTCCACCACCAGCACAAATGACTATAGTGAATAACATTGCAGATGCAAACTTTACACTTTGTAACAGTGACATGGTATCCTTTCAGCCCACTAGGCCAGTGGAAGACACAACCCACAATGCTGACCCCTACACAAATGCTTTCTACGGACATCTCCGAGAATGCATGGATCATGCAATCCTATATATGACCAAGACACTCTCCACAAAGGGACAGCATCCTGTCTGGTGGACCCCAGCCATAGACAGATTGTATTACAAAAGATGGAAGCTACTGCAAGACAGAGCATAATTCCATAAAGGGAAGGCATGTCTGAGCAGAACTAGTAAGGATCTATTTTGCCTCATACAAACATCCATGGGCAACTTTGAGTGGGAAATCAAGAGGGACACTACAGATAACCAGAAGGCCTTCTTCAGTTATGTTAGCAAACTGGTCAGAATCCCTCCTCTATGCTCATAGTTAGTACACAACAACAAATAATTCACTGAAACCACAGATATTGACAACATTGTGGCAGACAGGTTCAGTGCAGGTGTCACCCCTCCCTCCCTCTCCCCCAAAATATGACATAGTTATCCCAGCTGACTGTAACCTCCCTGTCATCACAGATGTCCAGGTGATAGCCACCCTCAGGAAAGCAGAATACACAACATGACTGGGACCTGATGGTATCCCCAGTTGCATGCTACATGAACTCTGACGGGAGCTAAACACACATATAGAAGTGTTATGTAACACTAGCCTGACTACAGGATATGTACCTGTACACTGGCGCACAGCAGCAGTGCTTCCACTCCACGAAGGAGGCACCTCAACATACCAATACAATACAACACAATACAATACATTACAATACAATACTATACAATATGCTATTGCCCCTGGGACTACAGCAGCATACTGTTCTGCTACCCTGACCATTGTGACACAGGTGGTGTGATGGTACCTGCTGCTGTCACACAGTTACACAGGATGATTCATATGGCATATTACCTATCTGACTAACATTCAGCAGGGGTATGTGTGACATGTACTCATGGGGAGTCTTCCTTCTTAACACTGCGTGGTTTATTGCAGGGTATGTCTTATCTGTGGGTAGGAACCTTTACCTCCACATGTGCTCTCTATTGCAGTGGCATGGACGACACACAGCTGTCATTTCGGTTGTGGATGGTGTGAGGTGTTACTATGGTTGTTGGACATCTGTCATGAGCGTGACTTACGTATGTAAATCCAGGAGTGGTAACCTCTATGTGGGTAGTATGTGTGTACTCTGTGGTGTTGTCAGTCACTGTGCATTGGTAAGGTGCTTGAGTGCATTGTCACAGTGTTGTACATGTCACTGTGTCCTTCTCTATATCTGTAGCTGTCATGTGAGGTACATACCATGGCAGCCATTATGTGGTGTGGAGGGGTACACTGACCTACATGTCCATAGCTGACACACCATGTCTGCTGACACATACCATGTGCAGGTATTCCAGGAATAGTGTGCCACTGTGAATATCATTGGGGGGACTATTGTACACATTTATGACCCTGTTCACCCCTGACACATGCAGTGGTGGGCAGCCAATCACATATCTGGTGGTTACTGGTGTAGGTGATTTGAAATGGGGTATGGTACTCCAGTTTTGACACTGGTGTTCACTCCATGCCTTTGTCACCAGGCACCTGTTGCAATACATCTGTACACATGTGCCTCACTCAGAATATATATACATCTCTCTCTCTCTCTCTATATATATATATATATATATATGTATGTATATATATATATATATATATATATATATATATATATATATATATATGTCTGTATACATATACACATATATATATTGATGTACATATATTGCTATAGATATGGAGGGGGGGTGTGACACAGAGGAGGTGAGAGTGACAGAGGGTGGGACAGGCGGTGTTGAGGTCGTCATATACAGTCATACCTGTAGATAGTCAGATCAGTCTGTCTATGTATATGTATCTACATATATCTATATCTGTATGTGTGTATTACATATATATGTTTGTACATATTCTATCTATCTACATCTGTCTATGTATTCCTACATCTCTCTCTATGTATGTATACATATATGCATAATATATATATATATATATATATATACATATATATATATATATATATATATATATATATTTTGACATACATACGTATCCATATGATAGACAGGTATATCAACATGTTTGTCTACCATACTGTATACACACACTAACATACTGCTAAACATACATAACTGTGAAACCTACTTTGTACATTGCACTACAACCTACATTCAACCTACATTGATATGTGCACATAGATACTCTCACATACAAATGTATGTACAGCCTTCACTGATAGTTGCTGTATGTCCCCTGCCCTTGCACATCTTCATATACATATGGATACAGACCAATGACACATATGGAGGGTTCACAGTATGTAGACCTTTATAGTATTACTTTACATTACCTGTGTTTGTCACAGCTGCTTGTGTTGCCATCTGGTTTTGTGTCCTGCTGCTCCACTTGCCAGTTGTCAGCTTTCAGGTGGCTGTTGCTGAACAGTTTTGTTTGTGTATGTTTAATTTCGTTTTTCTCTGTCTCTGTCTCTGTCTCTCTCTCTCTCTCTCTGTCTGTCTCTCACTTCCTCCTCAGGGTGCTATGAAAGTATTGCATGTGTGGACTGGGAGTACAGCATACTTTTGTAGGTATCTGCATATGTCCATGTGATGGCCTCTGCACCAATTGTTAGCCAGCATTTGCTAATTGCATGCAGCCAGTTGTGTACTGATTGCAGTTCTCACTGTGATTTCAGAACAGTGCTATAAAAAGGTATGTGAGATAGGCATAGCTCTTTCAGATTTTAAGGGCAGAGACCATGCTGGTATGCTGTGGACAATGTTCTGTGAGTGTAAAGGTTGGTATCTCTCTCATATTTCCAGCTGTGTTGTAGATTAACATTCCTCCATTTATTTCTCCAGTTTCCTGTACTAACTGTGTATGTACACTGACACCTACGACTACTACTACTGTTAATGTCTGTGTGTGTGCTTTCCTTGCACTTCTGCTTGCACTTTGTTGCTATGGCTTCAATATTTGCCCTTTACAGTCACTACTTGCATGCCTGCTAGGTGCCCTGACTGTAGTGTGCTGCTGTGGCTTTCCTATTTTCCATGTACATTCACACCTTGGAATGCTTGCTATATCTGCTAGGGTGTTACAGCATGCAGTATGGTCTGGCCATAGTGTGGGCCTTGACATCTATTAGGGTATTTGAGTATGCTGCTGAGCAGGCCCCAGAGACTCTCAGGTGCATCTGTTATCTGCCTCATGGAATGGTACATATCAGTGGGGTACACCTATTAAATTGTCTGGTATGCTGCAGTTGTGACTGTGGGATAGCATGAGCATATGTATTACTACACTTTTTCTGCCATGCAAGTGTTGCATACTTTCAGGACTCCATAGTTACCATTGCATGTGTTGTAACACCTTTCTGCCTACTGTTTGTACATTTCACATGGAGTCTGTGGGGCATCCCTGTAACTCATTCACTGTTGCTATGTCAAGGCTCTTAACTATTCAAATATGGTGGTGTCAGACCTCTCATGTGTACAAATATTTGCAGGTTGTCCACATTTCTTCCTCATATTTTGGTCAATATCTCATGCACAGCTTTTTCTGGCAAATCACTCTGGGCTCAAGTCAGAATATAGTGACAAACATTCACGTTTCAGACTTCATACCCTTCCAAACATCCCACAAAATGCAGAACCTGCTACTCTCTGAACTGTCTAAGTTTGTTGTAACATTATTTGTAATGTGTCCCTGGTTTTGGCCCTTTGCTCCACATATTTTATTACTTGGTCCGGATGTGTTCCTGTAAGAGGTTGTGGGGTATGGGCAGTGATTATGCTGCTGTGAGTACGTGTGTGGCTTGCAAGGTGCTACAGTGACATTATTACCTACTAGCTACCAACTAGCATGGCTGTTTCTGTTCACACACTACTATTATGGAAATCCACTAGTTTTGACAGTAATTCTAAATGACATGCTTTGTGTACTACACATCCTATATTCCCTTTACATTCATTCCTACTATTACATGATATATTTATTTTAGTACAATGTTCTTGTATAACAGTCATGGCTTAGAGGTAAGTCATGCAGACTACTGTTTCCAAGTTCCTGGGTTCGGGACTGACAGTGGGATTTTATTTTGCTTTTGAACTGACTGCAGGACCTGTCAATCAGAGTGCCTAAGGCACTTTTAAGCAGTTGTAACCGGGTTAGCTCTGGTTTCCGGGGAGCTCACGCATGCGCACTGGCATTCAGCTCCGCGCACACACGCGCACACCCGCTTACAACCGCTTAAACGTGCTTACTCTTGCGCCCACCCATGCTATTTTCTTTGAAAGAAATGAAAATGGGGAAACAGGAAAGTGGTGAAAAAGGGGTCACAAAGACACAAAGAGGGTAAGACAGTAGGGAAATAAGCTTGGGTTTTGCAGGAGGGATGTAGGTAAGGCCCATAGCTGCTCATTTCTTCATCAGCAACATCTGTGCATATGTTTGTAATTTGGTGTGACATTTGATGCCTTCCACCCCTGAGAGAGGTGTAAGGACAACAATAATACTTGTTGTACAGCCAATTGTAATTGATAGTTTCCATGTCTGGCAGAAATATGTGTGGAATGGGCAGCTATGTATGGGGCGTAATTTTTTTGTGGGTACAGAGTGCCCTTTTTTTTTTTTTTCAGGTGAGAGTGGTATGTCAGGTGAAGTACTCAGTATAGCTGGGGAGGTAGGTTGGGTAGGTCAACAGACAAGACAAACAAGACGCATACAGGGGCGGTATATGACACGTGTGGGGGTCTACACAATTGACGGGGACGGAGGTTTGGATATCCAGACCCCTATGAGCCCACAGATGGCAACAGTGGAACTGATATCCCCACCCATGGGCAGTTGCCACTGTTCCTTCACTGCCCAGGACGGGGCTGTGCTGGGGGCTGTGTAGGCCGGGCAACAGGCATGCCCATACGTTGTGCCACCTGTGCCTCAAGCTGGCGTAGGGGCGCAAGAACAGAGTCCCGGATCTCCCTACGCACCACTGTCCGGATGCTACGGAGGGTGAGTGGTGGTTCTCCTCTGGCCACGCTTGCAGTGGGGGGACGGGCCCCATCCCCTGCAGCACTTCCACCTGCAGGTGGCACAGGGCCACTGGAGGAGGGTCCAGACTGGGCACTAGTGCCAGGTGCACTCGGCAGCTGAGGTGGGAGAGGTGGGTCCACTGAAACCCACCTTCCCTGTCGTCCTAAGTTTTGCATTATGTCATGACAGTTTGAGTTAGTAACATACAATACCATTCACAATTCATTGTAACAGCATGCATTAGTATTCCCCTTAACCAAACACCCAGATATTCACACCATTGAACAGCGAGCATAACACATGCATAATTTGAACAGCAATACACAGTCCAACAACATGCAGGGTTGATTGATGGCAACAGGCCATCAGGTTTGGATGTATGAACAGGGCAGATGCATCAACGGACATGCAAATATTTATGACCCAACAGGACAAATGTCCAGTGGTGTTAATTGTGATTGCACATACCAATTTCACGTGGAAATGATTATATGTGGTTATAGGGTGGGGTGAAGAAAATATTATTAACACCTTCGAATTCCAATACATATGCTGTACATTTCTAATAGCTACAGATATATACACACTGCTGTTCTAACTACAGTTTCCTATATGATAACTACTTCAATTTGGTGATAGGACTGTTACTGCTACATCAATATACATTTTATTGTTATTCATACACGTTCATATCTGGCTTTGTTCAGCTACATCATCCTGCTACATTTGCTTTATATAGCTATAGACAACTGTGGATGTTTGATATTTCAGACAATCATACTATCTGCATATTGCAGACTGAGAGCAACATATCCAGATTTTGGGATACACATTCCAGCTGCAGCAACACTTTGGACACATTTTGCAGTTTGGTTCTACTTGTCACATTCATTTCATTCTGTACTGACTGCATTATACTTTATTCAGGGGTTATTACTATTTTATTGGTGGATTCATAACTCTTTCTCACACTCTCTCCCTTGTTTTCATTTTACTATTCAGGATGGTACTTACTTCTAGGCTTTATTGACATGTTTTACCTGTAGTTATTACAATCCTTTCCAGCAGTCTCACTTCTGTCATGTTTCAATATTTCAACAGGGATATATTTCACACGTGATTTGCTCATCTTCTGCAGCTGTACTTTTCAGCCTGCTGCAGGTTGTGTACTATTATATTACAGGTGGGGCATCTTTATTTCAGACTTTTTATTTCAGACATTTTAATTTTTCTGTTTGGATTACAGACTGCAACACTCTTTTCTAATCAAGCAATACTTGCAAACACTTTTACACTGTTACTTGCACATTTTATTACTTAGTGGCTACACTGCACTCTTTTGCTAACTGTCATACTTTGATATTTCTTTACAGTTACTGGGAGTGGATTACTGACCTGCCTGGTGGCGCAACCGCACCAGCCTATCACCATAGGCTCTGCGGTTCGCAGAACGGACACCTGCAGCTGTAATATAAATGAAGTAATATTGGAATACACATCTCCATAATATCAACTAGTTTAATTTCTTACATACATAATTAAATGTAACTTACTCAGTAATGGGGCGTTGGACATTTGCCGGGCCTCCTGGATCCAAAGGTTCTATTGGTCCTGCTTATGTCTCTTCAGGTCTGCATGGTGGTGACAGACCAGCTCACCAGTCCTTGGAATCCCTGTGGCACTGGTGAGATCATGAGCCAACCGGTCCCACGCCTCAGCCCTATATGCTCCCCACAGGACCTGGCCCTGCATGAGTTGGGCCTCATGATTGTGGACTAGGAGCCAGACCATGTATCTGGACTCCTCAATGCCCCACCTCTGTGCTCGAAAGCAACTACCCTCACCTACACCTGACATTCTGGCTGCAAGTCAGTTCTACAATCATTTATGCTGTGTATTCCCGCCTATGGGGCTTATATATGCCTTTTTTCCTTCACTTATCTGTGATTGGCCATTTTGGAATTGTATCCACTTCACAAAACCTGCTTTGTCATGCTCCACTTTCTATTCATTCCTATATATTTGCTATTACTGCATTTCTGAGTACAGCTGTCGTGGCTTAGTGGTTCAGTACCTTGACTATGGTGTATGGTATACTGTGTTCGAACCTGGCCACTGCTTTTTATTTTCGATGACCGTCTAGACTGGCTGAGGGGTGTGTCTGTGTAAAGGCAGTTTTGATACGGCTTGCTCAATGTTGCCCGTTGGTTAGCTTGTTGGCGCGGTGCGCAGCTCCGTGCAAACAGGGTGCGCTGGTTCATGCCTCATTTGGCTGTCAGCACGCATATTACACTCAGCTCAGCTAGGGTCATACAGTTTCAGCATGTGAAACCACTGCTCAGCTACGGGCACTCATTTTGCACCTGTTAAACCACTGCTCAGCTACGGGCACTCATTTTGCACCTGTTAAACCACTGCTCAGCTATGGGCAGATGCACTCACCTTGTTAAATTGTAGCTCAGCTATAGGCACATCTGGCATTTTCTATTGTTTTGTTACCTCACATTTCTTCAAAATAAATGGACTATTTCATTACATTTTACATAAATTGTGATTTTATATGTGTACATATTTGTCAGGGACTTGTTTCGTGCTTATTTTACTAAAAAAAAAATTGATGCTGTGGGGGCTTGAACCATGGATGCCTGCTCTTCAGCCAATGTCTCTACTGCTATGCTATTGCTTCTTGGCTTACTTTGCATATTTAGTTCTTATATGCTTTCCCACTGACTGTTAACTGTGGCTGCGCTACGGGCATGCCCGTGCAAACGAGCGCACTCACGGGCAAACATCTTTACAATTTAAAAAAATTATAAGATGTTCATTTGTACATTTTATGTTCGTAGTCTGTGGGGGCATGTGTTGTGTTGTGTTTATTCACATTTCCATGGACTCTGTCATGGGTGTTTACTTTGGGCACTTTTACTCTTCTGGGGGCGTGTCCGCTTGCAGGGCTCGGCCTACGGACACACCCCCTACTGTCTTACACGGACCGTGTTAGCCTTAGGTGTGATTCAGCATGCTCTGATGAATATGCAGAGCATGCTGACATCACTCCGTTTAACTGCAGCCTCCGTGTAAGAGTTATAACTCGTACACGGAGGCTTCGTGAATCCTGCCCAGTACTTCAGTTACAGTCAGTTTTAATTCTGATTTTCATTAATAGTTATTGCTTTTTTTCCATTGGAAATACCATTAACTTAGTCAGGCCTTACCATGACCAGACAATTCATATGCTGCATCCTCTTAGTTACAAACATTTGCTCACCAAACATTTCTGACAAAATACTCTGTAGAGAATTGTTAACATCCTCCAGCTCACTACTCTCCCAAACATATTCCCTATTTTTCTCTGCCATTTCTATCACATCTCCAATTGTAAACTTGTAAACTGCCTCTCCAGTCAGTCTATTCCCATTGAGTGTTACAGTTCTAATGTAGTATTTGATATGTCCTGCTAATTATCTGTTTATAAAAGCAACTTCTGTAAACATGACTAAAACTTCTATCAGAGCTTGTCTTTCATTTAGCACTCCTCTTTCCCTTCCTCTTTGCCTATACCCCAATATCAATCCCCAGGAGGGAAGATAGTCTCTGACTTAGTCTAAACCTCTGTTTGGACTCACCCTACTCTATTAGATTTCTACCTCTAGTTATTTGCTCCTAATACTTTGGTTCCTTTTCCAATTTTTTTCCAGTAAATTCCAGCACCATCTTGCCTATTTGCTATACCCTACTTACACTCATCCCTACTGGCAAAATCTGCTTCCCCCATTTTTGTGTTGATTTAGTTCTTAGAATACTTTCTGCAACTTTATGAATATAATATGCTGTATGAATGTTGTTATTCTCCATAAAAATCTGTTTCCAAAAATCATATTCTCTGCTTATTTCTCAACCCCCATTTCATTATCATCACGTTGCACTTTGATTTATAACTTTTTGCTTGTGCTATGTATATATGCCTTAACTGTGTAGCTCAGTAGTACCACTTCAAATCATGTAATCCTAAAACGCATTGATCTATGGGATAGATCAACTTATTCCAGTTAACTCTTTGCCTCTTCTACCCCCAAATAAATTCATTCAATGGTTTATTAATTATTGTCCACAACTTCTCCTCTATTTGATAAAAATAAGCCTGACCTGTATATACAACAAAAGTGATTAAAACATTTCACTGCATTTATGTATGCATTTATTTATTTGTTTATTTATTTAATGCTTTTGTTGACCAGAGTAGTCTGACTGGGCTGTGGTAGCCCCATTTCAGCAGAGGCCCAGGAAGAAAAAGTCAATTTAACAACCAGGCAGTTTTATACAATAAAGAAAAGTACAGTAACTGAAAGGCAACTGTACTAGACACAGAAACTACAATAAGTAAAATACAGTTATTCCTTATTTATGGATTACAAACTGACATTCTCAACAAGGGTTTAGAATGTTAGTTTACAATTTTACATTTATGGGTGGCAGCAATATGAGAGAGGAGGTGTGGGAGATAGTAGAAAGCAATGAATGGGTGAGGAAATGTGAGTGATGTGTTTATTTGTTAGGTGATACAGAGAAAAAGAAAGTTGCAGTGAAGCTGGGGTGATGTAGAAGGTAATGAGTATAAAGTGGAGTTTTGCTGGAGGGAAAAACTTAACAGGGGTAAGTAGAGATAACAGTGGCAGGAAGGGCAAAGGGATAGAAAAGTGTAGAGAATTTACATTAAGAATATGCTTTGTTGATGTACATAGATGTAATGTAAGTGTATCTTACTATCCATATTCATAACCATATTCAAGAGCTTTCAGTTTCTCCATTGTTGTATTAACATTTGTTTAGTCTCTTCCAACATATCCTTAGGTGCCATAACAGAATCCCTTAAATGTGCTTTTCTGAATTTACCAAGAAAAAATAATATCATCTGCAAATAAAGCTGACTTTTGTTTGATTGCCATACCAGTTATATCCTTGAATTTGTGAGTCCCTTGTTTTCTTTGCCAGTAGCTCTAAATATCAAGCAAATAAAGTGGAAAGAGGAAACTCCTGGTGGGTTCCTCTGTTCAAACACAGATTGTTGGAGTGAATCATCCCACCAAATTATTATCTCTTTCTCTTTATATATCTGCTTAATTTACCTTATTATTCTATAAGGGAATGAAAATAGCTTCCATTGCTCTACTTATAAAAATCACAATTGTTTTTGGAATGCTTTTTCTGCATCAAGACCTACCAAAAATAATGGTATTTTCATACAGGATCAACATTGTTCTAATAATATTGCCAAAGATTTGCCTCCAATCCAAAAACTGCATTGATCCCCACCTATCAGTTTTGTCAACAACTTTGCCATTCTCTTAGCTAGTATACATACAATCACTTTATAATCATGGTTTAAAATTGAAATAGGTCTATGTGATGCTGGATCTGAAGGGTCTTTAGCCTCTTTGGGTAATACAGTCACCACAGTTTTTTTCCAAGACATTAGTGCACACGCATCCTCTTTAAATTACTGTTTGCTACCAGGACTTTATCACATTTTTCTCACTTAACCTGCAGACTTCCACAAGAATAATATATGTCCCTGGAGACTTCCCTACTGATTGGTCATGCAGCACCACCTTTATCTCATCTCTTCCTGCATTAGCTATTCATTTTGATTCTCATCTTCCTCTAACATTGGCATAATTATTTCATAAATATTTCCATTTGTGCCTTTCCTTGGCTTCCACATTACTGCGCTTTATATACATCATCATAATATTTCCACAATATCTCTAATACCTGTATAGGATCTCTGGTTATACTTACTGTCATAGGCTTTTTAAGTCTGGAAGCAACCCAATCTACTTTTGGGTGCCTATGTCATTGTGCTACTTTTTTTTTTTTTTTTTTTTGTGCTTTGAATTGTTATCAAAAATTAGTTGCTTAACAGCAATCTTTTGCTTTTTTTATTTATTTTTATCCTTACACGTTGTTTCTGTCATATTTTGGTTCAGGGTCCTAGTATATCAACCCCCAAAATCACATCATCACCCATCCAGGTGTGATGATGTGCCTGTTAGATGGTATGAGAATGCTTCCAGCATGCTTCCCAAAATAGCCTATTTTAAACTTACTTTTCAATCTTTAAATAATTAATTCTTCTTGCTTTTAATACACAATGCACTAAAAAAATAAAAGAAAAAATCATTTGGGCAGCCAACTTTAAGGCAGCTTTGAAAGACAGAACACACTAATGCATATGATCTTTAATGCCTCACTGAGAAACTATTAAAAAGGCATAAGCATACTGTTTGAATCACATATTACCGTGACCCCCAAATAAAGTACTATCAAAGAAATACACATTTCATTTTAAATAAAAATAAAAAAATTTAAAAGCATTGGTTTTAAAAATAAAAATTTTTTTTAAAAAATTACATTTTAAATGAAAAATTTAAAGTGTTCA
>NW_025050807.1:0-12602 GCF_019279795.1 Protopterus annectens
AAAAAAAATTACAGGATTTAATGCATTCTGCTAAACCCGGGGAAAACATACTTTGCAATGTGGTATTGACTCTTTAGAAGCATCTTGTATGGCTGCTGTCACTGGGTCTTTTCTTAGAAGGCATGCTTGGCTTAAGGAGCAGAATTTGCCAGATCATGTTAAAGCTATATTACTGGATGCTCCCTTAGACCAAGACAGCCTGTTTGGCAACAAAGCAGATGATGTCCTTAAAAGATGGTGGAAAAAGCTAAATCTATGCAAACTGTTAGATTCCCTGCAAGTACAGCCTCCCAGATTCAGTAGGCATTGGCCTTCTAAAAATTGGTCCTTTCCGGTCTCTTCCAGGCCTTCAGTCCAAACCCAAGAAAAGCAGACCACCTAGGCTACAGTCCTAAGGTACTCCCAGGCCTAAGCAGTGGGGGGGCTCCCACTTCCAAAGCTGGTAGTAGTAAGATGCCCCCCTATGGAAAATTATCACAATAACTTCACCTTAAAACTTCCAAGCCCTGCTGTACTCCTTGCTCCCTTAGGGGGAAAGATCGCCCTGCATGCAAAAAACTGGGAACTCATTACCCAGGACAAAGGGGTTTTCAACATAGTTTCCCAAGGATACAGATTCCACTTCCACACCTTACCAACCCCAAACGGATGGCCAGACCTACCCCCAAATCACTGGTCAGAGGCTCAACAGCAGGATGTCCTTCAAGGATGCATCTGCAGTCCTTACAAATGGGTTGTCCTGTCGCCAGGCAGCCCTTGTCGGAGATTCCAAAGTCTGGGTCTGGCCTGGGCTGGTGTGGCACTTCCCCCGGGCGTCATAGTGGCAGTTCTCCGGTATAAAGGCATCAGCGCGCCATTTTCCTCAGTCTTTCTTGCTGGCTCAAGCAGGAGCTGTTGCGCGGTCGGTCAGAACCAGAGATTACTACTACAAGTCCCAAGACTTTTTAAGTCCCCGTTGGGGACTCTTTCTTGCCTCACCCATGTCAGAAAAAGTGAATAACTGTTTAACTTGTGGAAACAAATACCTCATAAAGATTTCCCTCTTACTGCTTACCTTGCTTAGGCCCAGACCACGTAGCAGCTTGTCTAGCCTGTGCTTCTTTAAACCCGCGACGCTTGGGCCCCGTGGGAATTTGTTGCCCGATTTTGCTTACATTATGCCATCTGATACTCCGACTATGCAAATTTCTAAAAGCAAGGAAAAGGACCGACACTGTCGCGTTTCCCAAACGCTGTTAAGCCGAGTGTCTCTGTTTCGCTGAAACCGAGTCCACGGTTCTTCCTTCCCAAAGCTTGCCAATTACTGAGGCCTCATCCAGCCTGGCTGAATCTTACTGAAATCCCACCTGCTCTTGCAGGTTCACAGGATTATCTGATACTATCCCTTTGGATATTTCTACCCCTGACATGGAGCTGCTAGGCCTCCTGCATCCATGTCGATTAAGGCCTTTGCCAGGGCTAAAGCAGCAAAACTACAAAATCTGTGCCTGCTAAGACCCTCTCACAGGCCTAGCTCTAGTTCACAAATGCTTAGTCTAGCTGAGGATCTCATTTCTTTGATCCGGGATCCCAACCACATCCAGACAGGGCCTCTCACCCACCTCCAGAGAAGAGGACTAGAGTAGAGCCCCTGAGCCAGTTTCTTCAGATGGCTCCTCTGATGAATCAGATAATTCAAACCTCCAAAGGGCCCCTTTTCTCCTTATGAGGACTCTGATGCAGAAGAGTCCATTCCTTCTGCCTCTCCCCTGAGGAATTTTCCTTTGGGGAAACCTTGCTTTATGAGGGAACAATTTCAATGGCAGGGCCAGGTTTTTCAGACTCTAGGAAAAGGCTTAGAACCTTTTGCATTTGCCACAGCATAGGCCTTTAGCCATTCCTCCAGTCCTTACTGTTGTGGATGATGCTTTTAATGATGCTTGTACTGCTCCTGATTTCTTCCTCCGCCCCTGCTAAGCCCGATAGGTACTACAGGGTTCGGCACACATTATCATTTTAAAAGGGCCCCCTTTGCAGATCCCAAACTATCTCCCAGGGACCCAAGGCTGTACCCTACTTCTACTAAGAACCCCCCCCTCTGAAAGGGAATCTAGGGCCTTAGAGATGGGGTAAAAAGTTTACACTTCTGCTACTCTTTCAGCTAGGGCCTTGAACTGTCAATTCCACATGATTCAGTATCAGGAATTTATGTTAGACCAATTAACTAAAAAACTGTCCTCGGATGAACCATTAGACAAAAAATCTGTACAGGAAATGGTACATAACATTCAGCAGGTCAGTAATCATTCCTTAAAATGCGGCTATGATGCACTGGAGGCTTCCTTTAGATCAGCCATGACTGGCACAGTGATCAGAAGACATGCATGGTTAAAAGAGCAGTCCTTACCAGATCATGTTAAATCAAAGCTCCTAGATGCTCCCATGGATAAGCTAAATTTGTTTGGCTCCCCTGCGCAGGTGCTGAAGAAGGTGGAAAGAAAGCAAAATCTGTCCAGACAGTCAAGAAATTTTTTGCAGGTCCAGGCTGCAAGGTTTAGCAGGAACTGGCCTTCCAAGAATTGGTCCTTTCCAGACACCTCCAGAGCTCCAGGGGCAGGAATAGGGCTCAAGAGGCAGGGTCAATCCAGAGGTGCCTACAGGGACGCAGTGGCAGGCTAACACCCCGCAGATAAACCACAGATCCAGCCACCACCACTTCCACAGGACAATCAGTGACTTGGCTCTGGCACCACCTACCAGGGAACAACTAGAGGGAGCCTTAGGCGGGAAGGTAGCCTTATTTGCAGTAAACTGGCATTACATCACAGGAGACAAATGGATTTTACAGACAATAGACCAAGGTTACAGGTTTCACTTCCATACTCTACCAAAGGAAAGAGGAATGCCAAACCTACCTCCAAATCAGAAGACAGAAGCTCTAGAACAAATAACTCACTTACTAAGGATGAGAGCTGTAGAAAGTACCATCTATGGAACAAGGGCAAGGATTTTACTCCAGACTCTTCCTGGTACCAAGAAAAGAAAACCAATGGAGACCTATTCTCGACCTGTCCGCTTTAAACACATACCTCATTGTTCCAAAATTCAAAATGCTGACCCTACAGCAGCTTCTTCCCATGCTGGGCAAGGAGTCTTGGCTGGTAACTGTAGATCTCAAGGAGGCATACCTGCACGTCCCCATACGACCAAATTGCAGAAGATACCTCAGATTTCTTGCAGGATCAGAGCATTATCAATTCTCAGCATTGCCCTTTGGCTTATCTACTGCCCAGAGTATTCACGAAATGCCTGGCATCAGTAATTGCTCATTGCAGGCTTCAGGGAATTCAAATTTACCCTTACCTGGACGACTGCCTGTTACAAGCGGACAACAAAAACAAATTAACAAAAGATTTGGAAAGGGTCATTCATCTACCTCAAGCCCTGGGATACACAGTCAATATAAAAAAGTCAAGGCTGATACCATCCCAAAGGATAACCTTCTTGGGTGCAGATCTGGACACATCAAAACAAATGGCATTCCTGACAGTACAAATACAGGAGCAACTCCTTTCTACTTCATGGCATTAACCAAGCAGTACCAGCTAACAGCAACAAAAGTCCTGCCAGCTCTCGGTTAAATGGCATCCTGCATAATATTGATTCCACATGCCAGACTACATATGAGAAAGTTACAGTGGTATCTAAGGAATTTATGGTCTCAGCACAAGCACAGCCTAGAAACCCAAATTCCAATAATTCCATGCCTGAAACAAGAATTCCAATGGTGGGCTCAGGCCTGTCAATCAAACAAGGGACTGCCCTTCCACACTCAACCAAGCCAGACCATCACAACAGACGCTTCAGACCTGGGTTGGGGGGCACACATGCTGGACAAGTGCATACAAGGCTTATGGACTCAAGACCAGCTGCACCTACACATAAAAAAAAAGGAAATGCTGGCAGTAAAACTGGCAATTCAGGCATTCAGACCATTTCTTCGACAGGGTCAACTGCTGATAAGGACGGACAACACCACAGTTATGTGGTACATCAACAAACAGGGAGGCACACATTCATACCCTCTATGCCGGATGACAATGGACCTCTGGAATGTGGCACTGAGCTTCAACATTCAGCTACAAGCAATTTTTGTGCCAGGAAAAGAAAATATACTAGCAGACATCCTAAGCAGATCTACCACGGATGCCCGAATGGATGCTGCATCCGGACATCTTCAAAACCATTACAGAAATGGGGACTACCAGAAATAGACTTATTTGCATCCCCACCCAATCACCAACTAAAAAAATTCTGCACAAGGACGTACCCCCGCTTGCTTGGAAAGTGGACCCCTGTCTTTCAGTTGGAAAAACCTGACAGCATATGCATTCCCACCTCTTCCCTTGATGCACAAGGTGCTATTGAAGATCAAAGAAGACCGCAAGGATCATCCTGATAGCTCCAGACTGGCCAAGGCAACATTGGTACCCATTACTGAGGAGATGTCTGGGGAACAAATATGGCCTCTGCCTCTAGTTCCCTTGCTGTTAACACAGAACAACTTCAAAACCCTGCATCCAAACCTGCAAACACTGCAGCTGGCTGCCTGGAACTGCATAAGACCAAATAACCCAGATTTATCTCAAAGGGTTAAAGACATTATTTTGGGAGGCTGAGACCCTCAACAAGAAAAAATTTATTCAGCAAAATGGAAAAGATATCTCATTTGGAGTACTGCAAAAGGAGGGAATGTGTCACTGGTAAACATAGCTAACATCCTGGAATACTTGGCAGAGCTCTTCCACAAAGCCTGTCCTATTCTTCCATTAAGATTCATGCATCAGCTATTTCAGCAGAATACAACTTGGATCCTCCAGTCTTCTCACATCCTCTGCTCAGGCAGTTTCTGAGAGGGATTAAAAATGTAAAGCCATCTAGGAAGCCACCATTGCCAGCATGGGACTTGAACTTTGTGCTAGAAAAGTTGACACTCCCCCCTTTGAGCCAGCAGCAACAGCAGAATCACAGTACTTATCATGGAAAACTGCTTTCCTGCTTGCAATCACTTCAGCAAGAAGGGTATCTGAGGTACAGGCATTAATGGCAGTACAGCGCTTCCTGATCTTCCATCAAGATAGTGTCTCCATGAGAACTAATCCTACTTTTATGCCAAAGGTGGTCTCCAGGGTATCTTTAAATCAAGCTATCCACCTACCTACATTCTTCCCCAACCCACAGAACAGGGGAGAAAGACTGTTGCATACCTTGGATGTACATAGACAATTAGCTACTACCTGGACAGGACCAAGAGCAATAGAAAAAATGACCAGCTACTGGTAGCATATGCAACAGGAATGGAAGGAAAAGCAATTTCAAAACAGACAATCTCTAAGTGGATAGGAAATTGCATTAGATTTTGTTACTCCTACCATGGGAAGAAAACTCCAGAAAACATCAGGCCTCATTCTACAAGGGCTACAGCCACTACCACAGCTTTTCAGGAGTGGCTACCAAAGACATTTTAGAGGCTGCTACTTGGAGCTCCGGGATACATTTTCCAAGCATTTTAATTTTCCTTTTTACTCCAGATCCCCAGCAGGTTTTGCCCCTGCTGTTTTGCAAGGGATCTTAACTATACCATAAACTTTTTTCTCCTCCTCCCCAGTTTGGCTATGGTATTCTACCCATTTGTAAGGACTGCAGATGCATCCTTGAAGGACATAGTACAGTTTTGTACCTACCATAAATGTAGATGTCCGATAGGCATGCATCTGCAGTCAGATTCCACCCTCCTTCCCCTCTGTGGTACTCCTAGGTATTTGCCCATCTTGTAGCTAGCTGGGGAATCTATTATGGTGTATTTGTTTGTATATATGTACATACATGCTTATTTTTTGTTTGCTCTCTACTATTTGGAACCATTTGCATTTATCCAAATTTAGCCTTCCTAGAGGGCACCTGGCATCTGGGGCAAGAAACACTGAGGAAAATGGCGTCGGCTGATGCCTTTATACCCCAAAAACTGCCGCTATGACGTCGGGTGAAGTGCGACACCAGAGGCCCGACCCAGACTTTGGAATGCCGACAAGGGCTGCCTGACGACAGGACAACCCATTTGTAAGGACTTCAGATGCATGCCTATCGGACATCTACATTTATGGTAGGTACAAAACTGTACTTTCTCTCTCTCCTAAGTATGAAGGCTATTCAGCCTGTCCCAGCAGAGGAAAGGGGACAAGGTTTTTACTCAAGACTTTTCCTGGTACCCAGAAAAGACAACTCCTAGCGCCCCGTCCTAGACCTCTATTCTAAACACCTTTTGGTAATTCCCAATTTCAAAATGCTAACTCTTCATCAGCTGCTTCCCATGCTAGGCAAAAATGCCTGGTTGGCAACATTGGACTTAAAGGAAGCTTACCTGCACATTCCAATAAAGGAATCTTGCAGAAAATACCTATGCTTCAGTGCAGGCTACATGCACTTTAGTTCTCTGCACTGCCCTTTGGCTTATCTACTGCACCCAGGGTATTCACAAAGTGCCTAGCTCCAGTCATTGCATTCTGCAGGCAAAGAAATATTCAAACATACCCATACCTGGACGATTGTCTAATTCAGGCACAAAGCCAGGACGCTACTAAATCTGGCATTTGTAGAAACTGCTAACCTCACTGGGGTACACCATAAATGAAAAGAAATCTCATCTAGTACACTGCCAACATATTGTATTCCTGGGAGCAAGCTGGAACACAACTTCCCAGATGGCTTACCTCGCCAGAGAAACAAGTTTGACAGCCTACTTCAAACTACTGGCCACAAAGACCCAGCCCCTGCAAGGAAAATACTGCAAGCCCTGGGGTTCATGGCTCTTTGTCTACTAATTCCATATGCAAGACTGCATATGAGGAAACTACAATGGTATCTAAAAAGCCTATGGTGTCAACAGTCTCAGGACCTGGGATCAATGATTCCTATCATTCCTTGTATAAAGACAGAGTTCCTTTGGTGGGCAGAGGCCTGCTACCACAACAAGGGACTGCCATTCACTCTACCCCTGCCCAAACCCAACAGCAGCATCAGACTATGCATGAGGGGCTCACTTAGCAGGGCAATGGATTCAGGGCAAATGGAACCAGAGTCAAATGCACGTGCATATCAGTCAAAAAGAAATGTTAGCTGTACAGAATTCTCTGACAGCCTTCAAGGACCACATTCTTCCAGGACAATTATTGGTAAAGACGAACACCACTGTTATGTGGTACATAAACAAGCAGGGGGGAACCCACTCGTACCATCTCTTCAGACTAGCCATGGCTCTGTGGAACACAGCCTTGAGCTACCAAGTGCACCTACAAGCTCAATTCCTGCCAGGCAAGCTAATTTACTGGCAGACGACCTAAGCAGAAATTTCATGGACCCACATGAGTGGAAACTGGAACCAAAGATATTCAACATTTTGAGAAACAAGTGGGGGGAACCCAGAGATGGAACTGTTTGCCTCCCCTCAGAACTTCCAGTTGGACAAATTCTGCACAAGGACTCCCCACAGATAAGCTTGGATAGTGGATGCCCTGTCCTTCACCTGGGAAAGCCCCTCAGTTTATGCCTTTTCCCCTCTGCCTCTCCTCTCGAAAGTTCTGCTAAAGATCAAACTGGGCAAACCAAGGACAGTACTCATTCCACCAGACTGGCCACGCCAGCACTGGTACTCCGTTTTGCGCAGTATGTCACTGCTGGAACCATAGCACCTGCCTCAGACCCCTTCCCTGCTGTCCCAGCAGGAGGGCCAGATTCTGGACCCCCAACTTCAAACACTGAACCTTGCAGCCTGGCTAATTACCTGAGGTCTCCAATACCATCCCTCAGTAAGCAGGTGCTAGATGTCATTCTGGAAGCAAGGAGGCCTAGTACTAGAAAATCCTGTGCTGAAAAGTGGAAAAGATACTGTTCCTGGAGCCAAAATCGGGGGATGGGCACAACAGTGCCCAGCTTCCATATTCTTCAGTACTTAAGAGATGCTCCACAAGAGCCTTTCCTTCTCATCTATTAAAATTCATGCCTCAGCCATTTCTGCACATTATAATACTGAGCCACCCCTCTTCTCTCACCCCTGAAGTAATTGCTCAGAGGGGCCAAAATTTAAGACCACACAGGAGAGCCCCTACTCCAGCCTGGGCCCTTTTAACTTTATATTGGAAAAGCTCAGTCTACCTCCTTTGAGCCAGCTGCAACTGCAGAGTTGAAATTCCTTTCTTGGAAAATAGCCTTCCTTCTAGCCATCACTTCAGTAAAGAGTGTCTGAATTACAGACCCTCATGGCAGTGGAGCCCTTCACCATCTTCCATGCAGACAGGGTGTCCCTCGGGTCCAATCCTTCCTTTATGCCCAAGGTGGTATCCAGTGTGGCCCTTAATCTGTCCATTAATTTGCCAACCTTTTTTTCTAATCCACAGAACAAAGGAGAACGAATACTGCACTCTTTGGATGTGCACAGACAACTTAGATTTTATTTGGACAGGACTAAGCCTCTCAGAAAAACAGAACAGCTGCTAGTTGCCTTTGCTCGGGGGCAGAGGGAAGGCCATTTCAAAGCAAACCATTTCTAAGTGGATATGCCATTGCATTAATTTCTGCTATAAGCACCATGGAAAACCTCCCCCACGGGGGATAAGATCACATTCCACCAGGGCTGCATCTACTTCAACAGTCTTTCTCAGAGGTGACCCTACCAGGGACATCCTAGAAGCTGCTACCTGGAGCTCTGTACATCCCTTCACCAAACATTACCACTTTTTTTTTTTCTAAATCCAGAGCTGGTTTTGCCACTGCAGTCTTGCAGGGCTTAATAGCTGGTCCTAATGCTTTTAACTGCCTCCTCTCTTCCTTAGCTTTGGGAATCTACCCAAATGTAATGACTGATACATGAAGAACATAGTACTTTTGTGTAGACTTACCATAAATGTAGATGTTCAAGTGTATTCACTGTTGCAGTCCTGGTTACCTCCCTCCAGCCCTTTGACTTCTCTTGGCTGTTTTCTTCTTTAGTATTTAAGCTTTCTGGTGTATTTGCTTTTGTTGGAAGTGTAACTTTATATATAATTGCTTCCCATTTTGGGGTCACCTGACATCTCGGACAAGAAAAACTGCTGTAATGGCATCAACTGCATTATTTATACCCCTGACTACCTGACGTCATGGAAGAAGAGCCCGACCCAAAGCAGGACCCAAGACTTTGATATTCAGGTCGGCTGAGGGCTACCTGTAGGCAGATAACCCAAATGTAATGACTGCAACAGTGAATACACTAACATCTACATTTATGGTAAGTGTATACAACTGTACTTTGCCTTTTGGTTCTTGCCTCACTTATTTGGCTTTTACTACCTGACCAAAAGTGGGGTTTTCCCTCAAAATGGATAGTAATACAATTGGTCTTTGTGCCCTTAAAAAAATTGTTGAGGTAGAGGCAAGCATGGCATTTAATGGCAGTATTGTGCTTGATGCACTCACTGAACCACATGCTGTGTTTTTAGCAGTGTGCCTGACCATATTGGAAATGTAGCACAAGGTTGACATATGGGATATTTAGTTTCATCTTGAGTTCCTTTTGGTGACCCTTCCAGAGTCTTATAAGCCTTGCAGTTTAGGTCCTTTCTGGAGTTTCGCATGTGTGCCAGGAGGTTACTGTTTTTCAAGGAAAAAGTGGATGACAGGTAAACTCTTCTCCTTAACCGGTCCATGGTTCAGGACTTGTATTCTTCTATTCTGCTGTTGGACTACGTGCTTTGCAGGATAAAAGCCACCTTCATGGCAGCCATTATATTGAGGCCATTTCTTGGATACTAGGCAAAAATGTCCAGGCTTTGGGAGGCAAGAGGAATATTGCTTAGTTTCCTGGTTTGGAAGCCACCACTTTGGGGTTGTACTAAGCAGTTTGAACTAAGCTGAACCATTTTCATTTGAGAAAAGTCTGAGTTTCATAGGCATGTACTAGGCAAACTGCCCTTGTGGGATATTTTAAGCTAGCCAGTTTTCCTTTCAAATGTAAGAATCAAATGCTGTACTATGACTGTGAGGTAAAGATCTTAGCCATTATACCATCTACCAGCCACCAACCCCTTTTAAAATGCAATCATAAGCTCCCCTAGGTTGCAGCCCATATTAAATCTAGCCAATTTCCTCAAAGATGAGACTCTAACCCTGTAATTTGTGTCTGAAGTAAATGTCTTAACCATTCAGCCACCACCCTAAAACACTACTGTTTTGTTTGTAGGCAGCTACTAGGCCTGTGGGCAAGTAGACCATTGAGGAGCCTAACCAGATGTTATGTAGTCCAGTCGCCTACATTCTTACCTGGGTTTGGACCCAATGTGGCTCTGACTCTGCCATAATTTTTAGCTCAAGTCTTCCTATTGGCTGGGCTAAGATGGTATCCCATGCTGCACTGCTCTCTATCCCCAGATCTGTTTGCCCTGTAGCTCAGGCTTTTGCTCTTGTCTGTGGCTAAGTACCCTTTTTTTTATATCAGAGAAGTTTTCAAACAAGCTATTTTAATAGCTGTTGTGTGTGTTCTTGACTGTGTTGTGGAAAAGTTGTGTTTTCTTTATTGTATTCTGTGGTATCCCACTAGCTGTTTAAAGGGCTAGGCCCGTTCAGTTAGAGGACCTAGTCTGTTCCCCTTTCTTTCCTTGTGTCTAAAGTCTTCCCTTGGACTAAAACCGTTTTAAAATTAGAAATTAGTCCTCCCTCTTGTGTTTGTGTCTAAGGATAGTTTGTGTTAAAGATATTTGTGGTGTTCTGTCTGTTGTTTGGCTTGTTCCCTTGTGACTTTTGACCGTTGGTCTATATTTCAGTTAGTTACTTGTTGTTGGTTAACTATGTCCAAAGATACTAGAGCATAAGCCCTCGGCTTCAAGAAGTGCTCCCAAATGCAATTATAAAATGTCCATTACTGATGGACACATGTGTGTAATGACTGGGAGTGATTTATCTCCAGGAGTCATGTAGTTTCTGTCATGCCTGTAGCCCGTGTGTTCTTCAGGAAAGGAAGAACAAATTGATTTTGAAGGGGCTTCTGAAACCCTCTTGAGGAGGGTCTGGAGAGTGCTTCCAGCTCTAAGGCAAAATCTTCAAAAGCAAAAAACAATCTGGGTCCATCTGTCTCCCTCGAGCCAACGGAGAAAATAGCAAAGTCTTCATTGACATCCTCGGGCCCTTGTCCTCGGGGCCAGGAAGTGTCAGTGGTTATGGAACCTGCTTCAGCTCCACTTTTCTTGTAGCCTGTTGAGCCTGTTGCCTAGCATTAGGCCAGTATCCCCCTTTTGCAGGTCCCCCTTTAGAGAGGAGGTCTCGAGCTCCTTCCCCATCCTCCAAATCTTTCAGGACCTTATCAGATGTGGACATCGATAGAGTGGTGCAGAGACTTCTTCAGTCACTGGTGCTGGCTAAATTGTTCTCTGCTGTGACCCAGTCTGCTCGGGCCCGGGCCCTCAACCTGATCGATACTTCCTCCTGAGCACATCTTAGCTTTTGGAGCCGGAGTGCTCGGCTCTGTGATGTCCCTAGGTCTGTTCCGCAGTCTCTCCTGGCTTATCGGTTCCAAGTCAGCTCCGACCCGTGGCCCCGGGTTCAGGACTCTGGATTCTTTGGTCGGACCCAGGGGGAGGCTTTGGGACACCTCTGGCTCCTAGTCTCCCTCTCAGCTTTCTGGAAGCCTGACTCCTGTCTCTGCTTTGGAGGCTGGTCGTTTTTCAGGTCCGGGGGGACCAGCCTTGAGCCATGTGGAGCATGTTTGGGCCCGGTTGTCAGCGGGATCATATGGGTCAGTCATTTTGTCCTCTACAACACCGTGCAGGTCTCTGATCGCCATCTATCTCTGGACAGCGGAGCCCCAAGGCCTCAGGGTACCCCCCAGTGGTCCCCATATTTCTGAGGGACCCTCAGGGTTTTTTCCTGAGGAGCCACCCAGAAAGAAAAAGTGCAAGAGGAAGCCCATAGATTACCAGTATGAGTCTCTCACATCAGACACCACCTCGAGGAATCAGGGGTCCCTAAGTCATCCTTTTAGGATGTTTCATTCTCTGACATCCTAGAGATTTTGAAGCAAAGAGGTGACTGGCCATCCAAAGCCCCTCCTAGGAGAAGTCAGTCTTCCTGAAGGCCTTTGGTGCTCAGCCCTCCGCCTCCTGGGTATCTCCACCCTTAGCTTCTGAATTTGGTTTGTCAAAAGGGGGGAAACCCTGACTCTGTGGAACCAGTCCCCAGGAGACCCAATAAATTTTTTTCTGCTCCTCCTGATAAAGAATTTCTATCCAAGGGGGTCCTGGGGGATGCCAATGTGGAGGCAGCTGCTGCCCAGAAGGAATTAGCTGAGACTTCTTCCACCGTCCATCCCCTAACAAGGAATTTAGGACTATGGACCTATGGGAAGCATACATTTTCTTCAGCGACCTTTACCTTTGTGTCACTGAATTACTTATCACACTTTAAAGGCTCCAAAAGATCTCCTCAAGGAGCTTGGAGATGCTCTCATAGCTTCTGACGTGACCCAGAAGGTCACGCCAAATGTCTACCCTCAATTCTATTGCCCCAAACTTCCCCTCCCATTTGGGGGGCTAATTTTT
>NW_025050808.1:0-12559 GCF_019279795.1 Protopterus annectens
GTATTGTATCCTTCAAAATTGATTTTACGGCTGATGATTTTCAACAACGCATATTATACTGCCTCACTCTTCACAAATTTGATCCAATTCCCCTAAATGCCCACATTGTTTAGATCAAACAGCGGATTTGCTTCACATGTTCTGGAGTTGCAAGTGTATTTATAAATTGTGGAATTCACTTAAGTTACAGTTACAAAAAATGGGCTACCAAAACTCAACACTCTCTTGGGAGTTTATGATTCTTCATATTCCCCTGGAGAATTTAGGAAAATCAAAAAGGATTGTAATTATGAATATTTGTTTATTAATGAAATTATATATAGCCAAAAATTGGTTGAACCCAGACCAGACATTGTGGGAAAATTTCAGATTGGTGGCTATACAACATATCTTAGCGCATAAACTCTTAATTAGCGACCACAAGAAAAATATCAACAATATAAAAATATGGGAGCAAATTTTCAATATTGTGTTGGCGTAGAGGTGCCTATCCACTTTTTCTCGGGACTTAGAGTACAATGTAAAATCAATCTTAGATTAGATTAGATTAGGTAGAGACAATACAGTTTGTTGGCTTGATTTGTTATTGTGGGTTTTCTTTTTTTCTTTCTCTCTTTTTTTTCTTTTTTGATTATTAGTACTGTACTTATGACCAATATATGAGGTTGACATATAATGTGAAGTTAACCTATGGAAGCATTTTGTAAATATTGTACATAGTGTGTGAATTTGTAATATGGTTGTGAAAAACAATAAAAAATGTTTATTGAAAAAAAAAAAAAAAAAGAACTGCAGAACCACCTACTTTATCAACAATATGTCATCACCCAAAAGATCCTTTACCACCCCAAGAATACCCCAATTCTCACTAATCTGATTGCCCCATATAAAAATCTGCCAACACTACTCTCAGTTAATAAGCTTCTAGTTTCCACTATTAAATCAAACAACCAGGGAGGGGAGTCACTATTCACTAACACAGTGGGAAAAACCTGGAACCTGCTTCCAAAGGAACTCACATCTCTTTCTTCAACACTGCTTTTCAAAAAATACCTTAAAAGAATACCCTACTACACACTGGCTATGTCCCTACTCTAACCCTGACTAATATCTAAATCCCCATCTCACTCTCCCTAGACTTTTCTGCTCTGTTGTTCTTTTACGTTTACCTGGGTTAACCAGTAACCTTGCCTCTAACTAGTATTTAACAAGATTTACTTCCTAGTATTTTAATAGAGTTTTCTTATTCTAAATATGCTATCCTCCACTGTACTAGATATAAATTATAATGTCTGTACATCTGTAAAAAAATGTCTGTACATCTGTAAAAAAATATATATATATATTTTTAACTTTTTATTTCTGTTTGCTATTTGCATGTAATTATATATGTCACTGCCTATGCTTGGAGTTTTTCTCCCCGGGCCTCTACTGAAAATGGACATATATCCAGTTAGACTAGCCCAGTCAACAAATGTAAAATAAAAATAAAATCAATAAATAACTGATATTCTCACTATGAAAGGTGAAATGTATATGTGCCTACATATATATGTATATGTAGACCAATGGATGTGTATATGTGTATGTATATATATATATATATATATATATATATATATATATATATATATCGTTATATATATTCATACACACCTACATCTACATGTTGCAATAGATTCTCTGTACTGTTGACTGATTGTGATGGTCAATATGTTTGTCAATACGTCAAGGATATGTATCTGTGGGATAGCTTAGTGGGAAACTGTCTATGTCATGGTATTATGGGTCCTTGCTTTGATCCTAGCAAAAGCTGTGTATTCTGTTGCTAGGCAGAACAAGTGCAATTGCATACAGTGTGATTAAGTCCCTTGGTTTTAACTAGGGTGTGTCATTGGAGCCTAAAGCACTACATCTATGATTATTGATTGGTACCGATGTTGAATGCAAATCTTTTGTGTACTGTAGTACTACTTGAAGCTCTGGGCCTGTACAGCAAAGTATGGTGTATGTCCACATTGCTTGCATCCACTGTTTTGTGTGGTCCCTGTATTCATCACAGATTACATTTCTCAAGATTAAGGTTGTGTAAGTACTGACACACAGTACTGTATAGTACACACTGAAAGCTTATCTGGGTTGTCATACCTTTTGCTCCTGTAATTATGTCTGATGTGTGTGTGGGTATGTCTGTAACATGTCCTTTGACATATGTGTGGTAAAACATATAACTGCGTATCTAGCAACATTCATAGTGTTCTACAGCAGTATGCGACCTATATTCCCAATTGTGCACATATTTTGGCCACGGGTTTGCCATTAACAAGTTGTGTGGTATAATAGTAATACATTTACTGGACCTTACACTGATTGTGATGGATGATATATTTCTTTACACATCAGCTTGATGTATATCTGCTGTGGCTAGGTGGTGCATCGTGTTGCATACAGTGTGCCAGGTACTCTTGTATAGTCTTATATAGTGATTTTATTTTGTTGCTCTGCAGAACATGGTTCATTAGATAGAGAGTGAGCAAAGCACTTTAAAGCAGTTGTGGGGTGAGCAGTGATAAGTGGCAGTTAAAGTGTTTCACTCTCGGTTAGCTTATAGGTTGCTATATATGGCAGTTCAGTGATATCTGTACTGTATAATGTTAAATGTGCCATATGACTTGCTCAGACATATTTTTGTATTTATGTCTTCCAGGGATCACAGCCCATCACAGGAACCCCAGTTACAGTAGTGCTGAAGATTATATCATTACTAGCAGTATGATTCAACACTACCATCTCATGTTCTCATGAACCAGCCAGGACCAGCAGAAGCGTACTGCAATGTGGCAAGATGTTGTCCGCAGGGTCAATGAGGTAGGCCTGCATAACCGGACATATGAGCAGGTACGCCACCACTGTAGTGATCTTCTCAGACATGTCCGTCAGCATGCTGCTGATGTGCGTAGACAACAGCTTGCAACAGGAGGTGGTGTTAATATCCAACCCCCCTTATCAGAGTGGAGGAGCTGCTCCTGAGCTTGGTGGCACCTGCCCAACAACAACAACAGCAGCAGACATACACCATGATGGAGGTTGGAGCCACCCAGCAAGCACACATGGAGCATGCAGGTAACATGGCATATCTGTAGACTACTGTTATCTGTATTGGTAGATCATGCATATGTGAGATGTGGAGTGTGTCGTTCAAAGATGTGGAGCCTGTTGTTGTGCAATATTGATCATTTGGAACATAATCTGTAGCCCTGTGAATGTAAACTGTTGTTGTACTGTAAGATTGCAAACACACAGTAGCAATGCCACAGTTGTGGTTACTATCAAACTGTCTCATCTCTATGTAGGTCCCTCTGGGGAGACATCAAGGCAGCAGACAGATGCTGGTGAGTGTGTTCTATATTTATTATTGTAAATAAAAAGTGCATGACATAGTTAAGGTGTAGGCCATGTGCACATGTAACACACCTAACCATAATGCATGCTGTGCATGTTTGGTGTAAGACCACGCACATCTCACTAATGTGATTAGCTGCCTCAAACACATGCAATACCCAGACCATCTAAAACAAATGTGGCTAGACTGTAGTGACCATTGGATAGGCACAGCTAATACTCAACATGCACATAACATACATATCTATGTCATACATAGAACATTTTAACATGCTACACATAAAGGATTCCCAAACCCTCTGTAAAGACACACACCAGTATCCAAAATCTCATCCACACATTACACATAATACACCTGAGGGGTAAAGGCCTATCATGGGGCATTTAAACACTCTGCAACACACTACACATTCATGTCAGGGAATGCTCCTTATTGGCCTCCTTACAAACTCATGTAACAACTGGTTGTGAAATGGTGAATTTAGCCAAAGTAGTACAGTTCTGGCACCGCATGATTAGTGCTGGTTTGGGAAACATTTGTAGTCTTGAGTGACCACTTGATACTTCATGATGATGGCCTATGGTACTATACCCCATCCAGTTATTGTAACCACAGTACTACACATAGCTTTCATTGCTATACACCTTAATGTTGCGAGTGTTCACACATATGCACCTCTAAACAGTATGCATACCAGTCACCATTTGCAAATTGACACATATGCACCTTTGTGATGCTATTGAGTGGTTAGGGTCATGTTGGACACACATTAAAAGTGTGTAGTGTTTAAATATGCAGTTGTGTGTGGTTTTAGTACGCCATGTCATGATGAGGAATGGGCATGTCCACACATACCCACACTCACCATAAGTACCGTACACTGGGTATGTGGCCGAATGGTATTCCATCAATTATCCATGCACCACTGATGATGATGTGTGAATACTCATCATGGATGTGTTGTACCGTGTCCACAATTATTTGGTTAAAGACACAGAGGCGTAATCAGTATTGGATTATTCCATTCGATGGTCACAGATACACATCATCCAGCAATGGTAAGGTACACCTGGGTGGAGTGCGGTGCACAGTACATTACAGGTTATGAATACCACACAGCAAATGTTGTGTCCAGTGTATGCATTGTGTTCTGTGGGAGGGCTATCACCTAATAACAAAACACATGCATCAGAGCCAGCGTGATACTGCTGGTAACAAGGAGTCACTACACTTGCACTGCATGCTGTTGAGTTAAACACATGGCCTGTAGCCGGACATGTGTGTGATAAGACTGTTTTGTTTAGGATACTGCACCCACATCACCCGTTATTGTGTGTATGTTCTTGTGATTGCTGGTGTTGTGTGTGTCTGTTTTAGGAGAGTGGCTTGTGTATGCATGCACATGCAAAGCGTGCGCAGTGTGGTCTGGAAGTCGTTCAGTCTTAAAGGTGTTTTCCTGTTTTCCTCTCACAGAAAAGCCGAGGGTTGGTTCAGTACAGCAGGGAACCTGATGTCACTGAGACAGACAGTGATGATGAGGGATAGGGTGTGTTGAGGCACAGGCAGGTTTGTTAGGTCTGCTAAGGGGCCACCAATTGACAGTACACAAGTCTCATACTCCCATCCATGCACAGTCATACTGCCTGGTACATCCATCATCACTCATTGGTTCTTAGCTGAGACAAAAAATGGTTGGCACTCGGCCAGGACAGTGTGGTATCTATGGCACATGGATTGCATGTTGCGGGCCACAGCCGATGTCTGGAATGGTACTCACACAGCGGTGATGCTCGGGGATTTCGGCCAGAGCACTGAAGCGTCATCATGCCCGCCAGACGCAAGCACCCTCTTTCTGCCACCCATGTTCCAGGCTGTCATGGGAGGCAGACATGAATGGAGCGGTACACAAATTCAGACAGGGACTAAGGGCACAGAGGCTCATAACACTCCTGTAAAATGACAGCATCCATGACCTAGCAGTAGCTAAGGCCATAACGACACTGGAGGTCATTGGATAGACGTTGAGGCAGGAGACATGTCCTCCACAATGTCATGTCCATGTGTCAGAACAGAAAAGGGATGAATGAGACGTCGACGCGGGATGTATGCCAGCAACATCAAAGCATCTGGAGGTCACCATGGACGGCCCAGCAAGTCACAGCCGGGCCCGGGATAGTGCCAGTACCAGCCCCAGCAATGTTGAGGATGTCCATAGACTGTCCTAGCAGACCTGATGCACGTGACTCTGGCAGTCCCCAGCAGGGACCTGATCCAGTGACACATGTCAACCTCTTTCTCGATAGTATCCAATCTGATTAGTACTCGATACTGTCTGTAAAAATTCTGCCAGCCAGGTTCCATATCCTTGCACAGAGAGACGGTGATCTGTAAAGCCTGCCAGGTACAAATTGTAGCTGTTCCACAAATCCCCTGTATAATGTGAGCCACATGGTGGAACGTGTGCATGCAGACACACACATAAACCAGAAACCTAGGGCAACACATACCAAGCATTATTAAGACTAAACATTGGCCCATAATAGTACTTCATGGCCCTCACATACACATGTCGAGCGTATTGCTCAGTGTAGGCATCTGGCAAACCACAACACACCCTGTGCATATGATGAACATGTGCCATCTCATGGTCATCTGTAACACATTGATGCAGAGCAGGGTTAACATGGCGTTAATGCACAGATTACTTTTAACAAAAGCATAAGTAAATGGCTGGATGTGTGGCATGTTGTCAGAAGTAAAGTGTAATGATATCCGAAGGTAGCTGAGCAGACATGATGCATTAATAAAAGCTGTAATTAGCAATGTTGGTATTGTTTTCACCAGTGTTTATTCCAATTGTGTTTTGCTTGCCCACATGGGGCCACTTGGTTGATGTGTGTAGTTGTGTCAGCATGCATTATACAGTGGACAGTAAGTGGGTGTGCGTAAAACACAGGCTGCAGGTATCTGGCCAGGAACATGGTGGAGTAAGTCTGTCTGCATACATACATGCATAGTTGGACCAAGTGATTGTGGTGATGCCCTGTATTGCCAGTGTTAATCTACAGTTTTCTATTGGTGGTCAGTATGTATTGTACCACACAATATTTTTGGAACTTGAGTACTACGTGTGTAAAAAGGACACTGGTTGACACTGGTGCTGTGGGTGATGCTGTTGTTGTTATTCTTTGTTATTGGTTTGCATTACTGTTAACACTGTCCCAGCTGCATACAATCCTTTTAGTAATGCACACGGTTCACCTACAGGTTGTGCAAGTGACTATGCTATCACAAAATAAGAAATTCTCACTTATACAGTACAAATGCATTAGTCTCATGAATCGCCATAAACCAAATATATAACAGAAGGTGAAGTTACCAAAAGAGTTACATACTGCTAGAAGGGATGTTCCTCTCTGGTCAAAGAATACGGAAAATACAATCCTCAATGTTTCCATACAAGCAAAAGCTCAAATACAAATGGCAAGTATTCAAAGACAACACTAAAGCTTTTTAGCAAGGGTCATAAACCCAGGGAAATCCCAGATTGGCCACAGCATGTAAATGGTCACAAAGTGCGTCAGTATTCTGGCTGATAATACCACCTTCTTGTCAGACAGTTTGAATGTGATTTCACCACCCTATCATTAATAATAAGTGCTTTTCTGTACATGGCTAAAGAACGAAAACCTTGATGATTCACAGACACTCTAGTTAAACATCTCTTTACCAAAGTCCAAAACTTCATTGGAAAGGGCAATGTTAATGGAGAGGTGTGTCTCTATTGCAAAGTATGCTGAAATATGAAGTCACCACTCACCAAACACTCTGTCCAGATGCAGCTTTTACAGGTTATATACTTGTGGAACACTTACATGTGTGCAAGTGTTAAGAACTGGTGTCGAAAAGCCACAACATCTTCGCCTCTTTATACCCCACAGGTCACCGCCACAATAGATCATCTGTTTCCTACTTTCCCAAGCCCTCTTGCATCTGCCCTGTCAGCTAATTCACCTGCATGTCTTTCTCCTGCTGAGCCATAAACCTCATCTATGGCATTCCTTCTCATACCTGGTGGCTTCATCTCAGACTTATTTCGTAACATAATGCAACCCTCTCAGTACATACAAACCAACTAATCCTGCTAATCTACGAAGTCTACTAACCTTCAAACCTGGCTGACCTCTAATATACTTGGTTCAAACTGTCCACCGCCACAACCCAGCAACAGCCACACTTGATTAAGGGTAGGAACTACAACAGATCATCCCGGAAAACTTCAACCTGCAAAGCTGTGATTGTAATGTTATCTTGAAAGGCTATGAGCACAGCATTATGAAACTCATTAATAGAGACATTATGAACCTGGGTAAACACTGCACCATGCCCACTTAGGTTTCCCAGCGCCAGATCATGGCCCCACACCTAGTAGACTTCCCAAGCCAGCCACATGGCGGTGAGGGAGGGAGGCAGTGGAAAACCGGCTACGCCAAGCTATAGCTCACCAGCACCATACCCATCCCACATCTTCTGGTATTATACATAACCTCAATAGACCGGACCATGTTTAATATTAGATGATGATTTGATAACTGACACAGATGTGTATACAAGGGCCGCCATCTGCAGCCTTACACACCATACTCAGTAACAAGTGGTACGACTCAGTCCTGACTACCCTGCTTCAAGTATGAGCTTTAGGTACAAAGCAACACAGAGATATGTCCATGTCTGATGAAAATGCATACTGTGGCTATACTTTTATCTCCAGGTTTTACACACAATATCCTCCAAAAGGGTACTTTGCTAGAGACAGATACCTGTGTCAAACTCATACAAAGCTGGCGTTTCGAAAAAGAAACCATAGAAGCACCTACTTAGGTTCAGTGGATCTCAGAGAACCATTATAGTAAAGTAGCCTCAAAATGTGGAACAGGTACTAATGTATACACAGAGCCATGGTAAGCTGAGTCATCTCTTTGATAATCACATACTGTTTTGGAAACTTTCTTAGAGCAATAAATGGCACAGATCCACAGAGGTTGTTGCACACCATAATGATTAGTCATCTTTGCTAGACTTTGCTTGTTTTGGAACAGATTCAAATATACCACATAAACCCCTCATTCACACTCTTCAGGAAACTGTGATGAGGATGTGAAAAATAAAAGAAGATGGGCCTCAGGGATCACTGGAAGGTGCTAAGCTTGGTCGTTGCTATTGAAAGTGCGGACCCATGTCTGAGAAAAGCGCCTGAAGCACTTGGCAAAGATAACAACAGATGATTTCAGCAGAAAGCAGAGCATCCACCTATGAAATAATTGAGGTCACATGTAAGGTGGTGATGGCCTGCCTCATAGCCAACTTACATGTGTACGTACACAGTTGTCACTGTGATATGTCATACACTAGAAAAATCAAAACCACCGCACATTAAACGTAATAGTGTCACAACACACCTGGAACACACACACAGTCAGCAAGTGCGAGATTCAAATTCCTTCCTACACATTATGATACTACAGAAGCATGCATTACACAACACGCCATACACATTGGTCAGAATAATTTTTCCACAGGAGGGTTTGCAGGATGGTGACATCATCAAACTTGTCAAAAAGATGAGTATACCACTTTAAGGGGTGTGAGTATTCTCTGTGCTGCTCCCTCCCAAAGACACACACAAGTTAAGTGCGCAATTCAAACCCTACCTACTTTACAACACTACAGCATAACACATTACACTATGCGCCATACACTTTCACTGGGATTTTTTCTTTCCACAGGTAGTTTGTAGATGGTGACATCAGTCAGACCGACACAAAGATGAGAGTATACCACTTTATGGGTGAGTAGTCTCCAAAACATTAGTTCTTTTTCCAGGAGACACACACACGTCATTGGTCAGTTGGTGAAGTATGATTCAAAAACCCCACCTAGCTAGTAATATTATACTACAGCAGTAATATTACTACTCCTATTAACGCCATACACATTACTGAATTTCACCTTCCACAGGTGTAGGCTCGGTGTGATAATATCATCATATTTGGACAAAGACAGTATACCACTTTTATGGGTGTAGTAGTTCCAAAAAGGTTACTTCTCTCCAGAGACACACACTAGTTGGCAAGTGCAGTGATCCAAACCCTCACCTAACCACATTAAGTGAGATATTACCGGCAGTACTTATTACCCATACACTATACACATCAGTGGGATTTTCTTCCTTTCCACAGGTATATTTGTAGGGATGGCACATCATCAGACATGGACAAAGATGAGTATCTACTCCTTGGGTAGGGGTGTGAGTAGTTCCAAAAGGTTTCTCTCTCCAGGGAGAGATACACACACGCACACACACACACACACACACACACACACACACACAATAATAGTTGGTAACCACGTTCTTAATCCAAACTAAGCACGGCTTTGACATCAGCAAGCAACATGGTTACAGGGTAACACAGACATTACTTGCTGGACAGTTTGCTCAAAGGTTTTTTTTTTTTTTTCACATTTGCTAAATCTCAGCAGGCTTTATCATAATAGGTGCGGCTGCAGGCTTGTATGTGCTAGGCTGGCGAATTGAGGACTACAGGCGGGGTTGATGCACCACATGCTGGCACACACAGGGTCAAAACCGGTGGCTAGCTCTGTCAACCTAATGTGCTAGACAACATAGCTGTGGCGAAATAAGGCAACCACAACACCAAACTGTTTCTCAAATAGGACTCAAAGCAAATAGTTTGCAAACACACACATAAACACAATATTACCAGTTTCTATAGTCACAAAACATTAATCTGAAAAATGGAGAGCCTTAAGCAGACAAGCAAGCAACATGCACTCTAAGCATACCAGAAAACACATAATACACCAAAGCAGTGTGCCTTTACTAAACAGGCCCTAAGGCAAACATACCAACACAATAGGTGAGTTCATAGTCAGGGCACACAGATGTTCCACTCCACCGGCTGGACAAGGGAAGGTTACTGTCAGTTGTCTGTCAGGTGCGTGATCCACCCTCACAAAACAAAGCTACCACCCAGAACAGGCATGTTATATATGAGCATGCCCCGGTACATGTCAGTGTAATGATTGAGACATACCACCTGTGACAACATGATGAGGAGGAGCATAGTAGCTCTATGATCAAGTGTAGCCCAGGCCGGTAAGGACCCTGACCTGAGAGTAGCATCTTTACCTCACTCACATAATACTGCAATATAACAGAAAGGCGAAGGGAACTTCAAATAATTGGCTGAGCTGTCATTCAAAGTGATCCAGTCTCTGTCTGCCTGTAATGACATAATAGACAACCCTCGTTGCTTCGCTATAGATGGTTTGCACCTGTCGCCCTTATGCTTCTGAATACTGGCCAAGGCTCTTGCTGTCCCCATATTACCTTTCTTTAGGCAAGGCTCAAAGGTTTATAGGTAGGTACTAGGCTATTGGCCCTGGGGCCTATACAAGCCCAGCTAAAAAGGTATCCTGACTTTTGCCACCCAAGAAATTTATTTTCCTGTGCCACTGTCAAGCAGACACACAGAAGTGATCCCCGGGGTGAATTTCCTACTTCCCATCCAATCATCAAGATTTTTCTTGAAGAGTGCTAATGAGGAGCTTTGTTTGATATAGATAGGTAGTTTATTCTGGAGTATGGAAGTCTCTGGGACAGAAAACTATCCCTCTGGCATGTTCTGTTTATTCTGGTGACAAGGCTTAGGGCCCTAGAGCTGTAGGTTCACAGGTTCATAGGTAGGTACTAGGCTATCTGCCCAAGGGCATTTATAAGCCTAGCCAGAATGTGTTGGCTTTGCCTCCCTTTTAAATTAGTTTCTGGGCCTCTGTCTAGCAAGGCCACTGAAGTGATCCCAGGGGTAAATTTCGATTTTCCATCCACTAAGATTCCTCTTGAAGAGAGTCACGAGGGCTCTGCCTAACATAAACTGGGATTCTATTCCAGACGGGGAAGTCTCTGGGACAGGAATCTATCCCTCCAGCATGTCCTGTTTATTGCTGCTGAGGTTTAATTCACTGGAGCGTGTGGCTCTAAAAGATTTGGTTTCTTGAGGTGGAGCATGTCCATTAATTCCCGGGTTGGACATGGCCTTATACATTTGGCATAGATCACCTCTGAGCTGGAAGTAAGCGACCTAGTAGAGCTGGAGTGTCTTTAGTCGAGCTGCATAGGGCATCTCTTTGAGGCCCATGATCCTCTTGGTGAGGTACTTCTGTGATCTTTCCAGCTGTTGCATGTGCCAATTAAGGTACATACCAAATGGGGCATTGTACTGTATTATGGGCCTAATAAGTGATAAGTAGAGGGGCGCAATGACACCTCTTGATCTAGAGGTGAACCCTTTCGTGATTAGGTGGGCTACATAGAAGGAATTTCTAGCCACTTTGGCAATGTGATTATCAAAGGAGAGGTTACTATCTACCTGGGTCCCCAGGTCTCTAAGTACATTTTCCATGCCTAGTGAGTTACCACCTAGGGTAATTCATGGGCACTTTGTTTTTTCCAAAGGGGATGACTATGCATTTTTTGGCATTCAGTTTGAGGCCATGGTTTTGACACCAGGTATCTGTCTCTGTAAGACCCTTCTTGAGGATGTCTGTGTCAGCCGGAGAGTCTATTATGGCCCCCAGTTTGCAGTCATCTGCGAACTTGGTCAGCCCGAGTCCTTCTGTGCTTGCCTTTACCTCAGAGAAGTATATCTGAACAGGAGGGTCCCAGGACCCAGCGCTGTGGGACGCCACTTGTGACTGGTTTAGAGTCACACATGCCACCCGCAACTGTGACCATGTGTGTTCTATCCCTGAGCCAGTTGGAAACCCATCTCATGACATAGGGGTTAATGTTCAAGCTGGTAAGCTTGTCTATGATGCCGAGTGGGAATGGTGTTGAAGGCCTTAGCAGGCAGTAGGCTGTGTGGACTACTTCCTTTATGGCCTTGGTAACTGTTTGAAGTCAATGGTTTAGGAGGAGGATCTGCCTTTACAAGCCTTGGGTGGGTCCAGTGTCTGGAGGTTCCCAATGTCTCTGTTTATGAGTTCCATGATAATTCACTCCATAGCTTTGCAGACCAAGCTGGTCAGGCAAATATAGGGCGGGATAGTTCCCAGGTTCTGTTTGGCAAGTGGGTA
>NW_025050809.1:0-12494 GCF_019279795.1 Protopterus annectens
TTTGGGACAAAAATTCCAGCTTCAGTACATTACAAACATTTCACTGTTTGGTTGTGGCTGTCTATTCATTTCATTATGTACTGACTGCAGTATACTTTATTCAACAGTTTTTACAGCTTTTTGGTGATTCATCCCTCTTTCTCACACTCTCACTTGTTTTATTTTACAATTCAAGATGGTACTTATTCTAGGCTTTATTACATGTCATACTTGGTTACACAATCCTTTCCAACAGACTCACTTGTTTCATATGGCAGATTTTCAAAGGGATGTATTTGACACATGTCTATTGTCTTTAGCTTGTTTACCACTAATTTTCAGGCTGTGCAGGTTATCTGATATTACAATACAGGTGGAAATCTCTATTTCAGACTTGTTTAATTTTTATTTCTGGATTACAGGCTGCATCACTTATCTAATCATTACTAGCAGAATCTTTCCTAGTGTTATTTGAACTTTTTTAAATTTGAAACTACACTGAACTCTTTTACAAGCTGTCTCACTTATATTTATAACAATTACAGAAAATAATTACTAACCTGCCTGGTGGCAAACCTCAGCCTATCACCATAGGCTCACCGATTCAGAATCACCCTGCAGCTGTAATATAAATGAGTAATATTGGAACATACATCTCCATAATATCAGCTAGGAAAATTTTCTTACATACTAATTACATGGATACTTACTCAGTAGTGGGGGGGCATTTGCGGGCCTCCTGGATCCAACGTTCAGTTGGTCCTGCTTTTCTCTTCAGGTCCGCATGGTGGTGACGGACCTGTTCACCAGTCCTTGGTATGCCTGTGGCACTGGTGAGATCATGTGCCAACTGGTTCCAGCCTCTGCCTTATGCTCCCCACAGAACCTGGCCCTGCATGAGTTGGCCTCATGATATGGACATATATTTGGACTCCTCAACACCCCACCTCTGTGCTCAGAAACTACCCTCTCCTACACCTGCCATCCTGACTGCAAATAGGTTCCAAATCAGTTATGCTGTGTATTCCGCCTATGGGGCTTATATATGCCGTTTTCCCACTTATCTGTGATTGGCCATTTTGGAATTGTATCAGCTTAAAAACCTGCTTTGTCATGCTTCTATTTCCATTCATTCCTTTTATATATGCTAATACTGCATTTTTTAGTACAGCTGTCATGGCTTAGTGGTTCAGTACTTTGACTATGTTGCACAGTATCCTGGGTTCGAGCCTGGGCATTGCTTTTTTTTTTACTACTGTCTAGACGGGTGGAGGTGTGTCTGTGTAAAGCAGTTTGATCAGCTTGCTCAACGTTCCCCGGGAAAAGGGTTGGCGCTCTGCAAATGTTCGCTGGTTAACGTTTTTGGTTTGAGAAAACCATAGGGAAATGTTGCTCAACTGACACAGTTTCAGCGTGTTAACACTCCAACCCCGGACTCTTTTACCCTGTTAAACCACGGGTCCCCTCATACTCAGCTTGTTATGCTCAGCTAGGGGCACAAATTTTTTTTTATTTTTAAATTTCTTCAAAAACATGGCCCATTTCATTATTTTTAAAATTATATTTTTATATATATATATATATATATATATATATATATATATTTTTTTTCAGGGATTGTTTCATGCTTATTTCACTAAAAATAAAAATGATGTTGTGGGGCTCAAAAACTACCTCCTCTTTGGACTCTCCTCCTTTGCTACTTGGCTTAATTTCCATATTTAGATCTTATATGCTTTTCCAATGAGTGCTAACTGTTACTGAGCGGCGGGCAATACCCACGCAGTCTGGTGCCGCAATTACGGGCAACATTTTTGAAATTATAAAAAATTAAACTGTTTACTTTACTGCTTACATTACAGTTACTGAGTAGTCCATGCTGGGGCATGTGTGCTGTTGTGCTTCTTGACATTCTCATGACTCGCTTGTGGGTGTTTTCGACTGTGATTCTTCTGGGGGCGTGGTCTCAGGACTCCACAGTGCGGACACGCCCCCTCACTTTGCTACACAGACCGTAGTTAGTTTAGGATAGATTCCAGCATGCCCTATGAATATGCATGGCATGCTGACATCACACCGCTTAATCCGCAGCCCATGTGGCATCGCCACTACACCGGAGTTTCGTGAATCCTGCCCTATATGTAGCAGTAGAAATACAGTTAATTCGTGAAAGATACATTCTTAAAAAAATAAACTCATGTTTAATAAAATTTTTATGGTATCCCAAAAAGAATAGAGTAGCTCTAACTCATCACATTAGACCCTGGAAGCAAGGAGGATTGAACTTCCCGGAAATCGAAACATATATAAAATCATCTGTGCTTAAAACTACAAATGTAAGAACTGGATAAACCCAAATTATTTTAAGCCAACTGGAAAGAATTAACAATGGCTATATTAACAAATTAATTTAATCTGTTAAAAAATTTTATTGTAGACAAAATCAGACAAACCACTGGTACATGCTATGCATAGGCATTACAATATAATATAACAAAACCTTCTAAAACAACACCCGATTTAATCATTACATCGAGAATTCCTTTAGGAAACTTATCAATGCAAACATAGATCTAAAAACTTTGGTTTTGACCTTTTAACCCCATTTACCATCACTAAGAACTTTCCTCACAAAATATATAGGGAAACAATAACCTCCTGGGGACAAAATGGATTCTTATGCTGGTTTCAATGCGTAAATAAATTAAATGTTTTAGATATACATATGATAAAAACTGCTTACAATATTCAAACACAGGACTGGTTAACCTTACAAAGCATTCTAATGTACACTCAAGATTTATGCAGATTAATTAATAATTCCTCATTTAAAGATATTCCAAATCTAATACGTTTTCTGTATGAATTTATATGTAATAGTTGTGGAAAGAAAAATTCCATTTCAAATCTATATAAAGAGTTAACATATAAAACAATTCCCAAACCATCATACTGGCAGTTCTTAACAAAAGGTCAGTCATTGCAGTTAACAGAAGAAATTAAAATTAACATCTTACTATCAGTTAATTACACCTCTAACACACAGTACTGGAAATATTTAACTGGAAATACTTACATAGAGCATTTTTAACACCAGATCGAATTAAAAAGATCAGTACTACTGCAAATGTTTTTTGCGGGAGATGTGAAAAGTCAAGTAAAGCAGACTGGATTCATATTTTTTATGAATGTAATAAAATTAAATCACATTGGAATGGAATCTATCATTTTTTACAAGCTTTATTTAATGACTCCTTTACCGTAACTAAAGTATTGATTATACTAAATGTAAATGAAGGTCCCTACCTGAATAAGACAAATATGAATTTGTTATGGGCAATAATTGCTATATCTAGGAAATGCATAACCAGAAGGTGGAATTCAAATAGACCCCCAACCTTGGAAGAATTCTGCACTTTACTCAAGACAACTGCATCAATGGAAATAAAAATCAAAGAACTACGAATCTATCCCAGGCCACTGGTAAATAATCCTTGGAAGAAAGTTGTATCTTTGTTGGACACTGCAATAATCAATATTGTATCTCTGATAACTGATCTGTTAATTCTATATTTAATAACATACAGTGTATATAATTGAAAGTCAGGCTATTGTAAATATTGTATATAGTTGTTTAAAATGATATTTAAAAATATTATGTAAATGTTATTTTAATTGAAAATAAAAAAATATTTGAGAAAAAAATAAAACAGGATGGCACTCTATTTTGAATCAAAAAGTAAGGAAATGGATTGTCAAGCTAGGGGGGTTGTTTGCACCTGGCCTCAATGATAAAATGTGATTTAATAAATTAGACTTTCTATCTTATTCTTCTTTGTGGGGAAGTGATGTCACAGGAAATGACTGGGTACTGATTGTATTTAAAGCAGTGGATTTTTAATATGGATGTCAATGATGAAGGCTATATGCCGAAACTGGTCTGGAATATGATACCATAATAAATGTTGTATTTATTTCATGTCTTTGTGGTGCTGGCCATTCTTTTTGGATTACTGATGGCCATTGAGCCATTCATCATTTTCCATACAGACGGAATCGCCCTGACGACTAATCCCTCCTTTATGCCCAAGGTGGCATCTAATGTGACTCTCAACCAGGCCATATATCCACCCACCTTCTTCCCTAACCCTCAAAACAAGAGGGAAAGAATTCTGCACTCACTAGACGTGCACAGACAGCTCAGATACTACCTAGACCGTACTAAAGCCTTCAGGAAAACAGACCAACTGCTGGTCAGCTTTGCGCCAGGGGCAGAGGGGAAGCCCATTTCCAAATGGATATTGCACTGTATCCATTTCTGCAACAGATTACATGGGAAACCACATCATAAGTGTGTCCATACCCATTCCACTAGGGCAGCCTCCACTTCCACAGCATTCCTCAGAGGAGTTCCCACCAGGGACATCTTGGAAGCTTCCATCTGGACCTCTGTCCATACCTTTACAAAGCATTACCACCTACCTCTTTTCTCTAAGGCTAGGGCAGGGTTTGCTTTTGCAGTTCTGCAGGGCATGCTTACCCATGCCTAGGTCTCTAACTAATCCTTCCAACCCTTCTCCTTAGCTTTGGGAATCCTCCCACAGGTGATGACTGCAACAGTGAAACACGAAGGACATAGTACAGTTGTGTACACTTGTCATAAATGTAGATGTTCAAGTGTATTCTCTGTTGTAGTCCTGGTTTGCCTCCCTCCTTCCCACTTATATTCCCTTTCCTTAGGGAGACATAAGTTTCTTATGGTGGCTTTTAGCCACCAGGACCACTTCACCATATTTCATTGGGCTTCTGACTGGTTAGGGCAAGAAAAACTGATGTAATGGTGTCGACTGCCTTGCTTTATAGCCCTGACTACCTGACGTCAGTCAACAAGCGACAGCAGCCGACGCAGAAAAACATTGACTCTGGTATTCGGGCTGGCCGAGGGCTACTACAGCAGGGATAACCCACAAGTTATGACTGCAACAGTGAATACACTCAAACATCTTAATTTATGGCAAGTGTACACAACTGCACTTTACCAGGAAGGTGAAGGAATTTAATGTGAAGGCCAGGTATTTGTCACATTTTGCTGTTACCAGGAAGTTGAAGGAATGGGAAGACCAGGTACCTGTCACATTTCACTGTTTCCGAGAAGGTGAAGGAATAATAAGGCCAGGTACCTGCCACATTTCACTGTTACCAGGAAGGTGAAGGAATAATAAGGCCAGGTACCTGCCACATTTCACTGTTACCAGGAAGGTGAAGGAATGAGAAGGCCAGGTACCCATCACATTTCACGGTTACCAAGAAGATGAAGGCATGTGAAAGCCAGGTACCTGCCACGTTTCACTGTTACCAGGAAGGTGAGTGAATGGGAAGGCCAGGTACCTGTCATGTTTCACTCTTACCAAGGAGAAGGAATGGGAAGGCCAGGTACCCGACACGTTTCACTGTTACCAGGAAGGTGAAGGAATGGAATGGGAATGACAGGTATCTGTCACATTTCACTGTTACCAGGAAGGTGGAGGAATGGGAAGGCCAAGACCCCATAATTTTTCACTGGTATCAGAAAAGGAATAGGAAAGCCAGGTATCTGTCACATTTCACTGTTACCAGGATGGTGAAGGAATGTGAAGGCCAGTTACTTGTCACGTTTCACTGTTACCAGAAAGGTGAAGGAATGGAATATGAATGACAGGTATCTGTCATATTTCACTGTTACTAGGAAGGTGGGGGAATGGGAAGGCCAAGTACCCATCACATTTCACTGTTACCAGGAAGGTGAAGGAATGAAATGGGAAGGCCAGGTACCCATCGTATTTCACTAGTACCAGGAAAGGCATAGGAAGGGCAGGTACCTGTCACATTTCACTGTTACCAGGCATGGGACGGCCAAGTACCTGTCACATTTCACAATTACCAGGAAGGTGAAGGAATTGGAAGGCTAGGTACCACACATTTTGCTGTTACCAAATCTGCATACAAGGTGACATCACTATCCTCACGTCACCAGCTTTTCCTCATATATCAAGCATTCAGCTTGCACCAGTTTTCAGCAGTTGTTGAGAGGCTTGGAAAAAGCATTCCCTCTAACTGTGTTGTGAGGGAAGAAGGTGTACACTGGTGTGCACATACTCTCCCATGGCTGAGCATCTGGCGAATGTCTTTGCCTGGACTGCTCCAGTGGAGGCTCTATCCCCCAGTATCTAGTCAGTAGTTGCACTAAAGATTGTGGAGTCTTCCTGTCCTACAGACTTGCCAGCCTGGATTGTTGAGGCTCCTTTTAATCCTGCACTTGCAGAACATGCTGAATGCCCCTAACTTTTCCTGTCCAGTGCTGCTTCCATTAAGTGCTTCTTAGAGAATGGGGACTCTTCACCTATTTATTCAAGGTCCAGAAGTAAGAGTGTAATTTTCCTCTTCCCTCAATATTCTGAGAAGCCAACACCCATATTTATGGGGACTCAATAAGATAAAGTACAGTAGAGAATTGATTATCCGAAATGTCAGTTATCTGAACCAGTCTTCCAAAGTTTTTGGGTAGGAAAAATCATAAAGTCTGAATATGTAAACATTATACATATTCACTTGAGAAAGTTTTTTGAGCTTGTAGCCAGCTTATAGACAATTAAACAGAGATGTCATCTTAGACTTCTTCTCCTCATGTTTTAAAACTGTCACTATCTTTGGAGATGGTGAAGTCAGCATATATGTATTATAGTCCCATGATTGCAGATCTGTACATGTAATCAATTTGGAGGAGGCCCATACCTCCGCCGGAACGAGGAGTATATATTTTTGGTATACACTGATTTTTATACATCATTTGAGAAGCATGAAGCATTTTTCTTGTTTTGCTGTACGACTGATCCAATACCTTTTCAGGAAAATCACCCCAAAGCTGTAGATTAGAACAGGATGAACAAATTGGTATATAGCATGGACTTTGTTTCTAGATGTCAGGACTGATGTTCTTCATTCCACATTGCTGCAGTCCTAACCATTGGGTAGTCCGCTGTCCCAGTCGGCCCGAATACCAAAGAGAAGTATTGACGTGTCAAGGCGCATTAGTCAAGGCATTAGACTGACGCCAGTACGCCAGGGTACTAATGCGCATGACCGACGCCATCTCAGTTCTTTTGCCGCATGGTCCGATGCAGAAGCAGTTTTGCGAGTGCAGGTTGGCGTTCTGAAATTTTCTGAAGTCGGAGTTTCAGACCGAATCAAAGTTGGCTAAGTATCCCGTTAGAATATTTTGTTTTTCTTGCCTCAGTATTTAACCGGATGCTCAGAAAAAGTGAATAACTGTATTTCTTGTGGGAAACAGATACCTCATAGGGATTACCATATCTTGTGTATACCTTGTTTAGGGCCTGAGCACTCACGTTGTTGGATGCCGCCTTTGTGCTAGATTTAACAAACGACTATTAAGAGAAGGTTAGACTGTGCCAGGTTAGTTTTGGGAAGCGTTATGGGGTACTGATAAAATGCCGCCGGATGCCCACGCCCGCCCGGCCCGTTACAAAAAAAGCAAGGACAAAAGCAGCAAAGCCTAGGTGGAAGAACCGCAGTCCCGGACGCGGTTCTTTAGAAGGCTCTGTGGAGCCGGAGGTTTTACCAGGAGTTTCTTTAGAGTCTCAGGGAGAGACTTTACTGTTACAGGATGTGTCCTCTCAGGAGGTAGGCCAGGCTGAAGGGGCTTCTCAGGTGGCTGTTCTTCCCTCTCTTCCTAAGGTGGTTAGAGCCTCCCCTTCTGTTTCCAAGGTTTCTTTGAGAGGCAGGTCAGTGGGGGTTTCTCCTAGCTCTTCAGGATCTTTGCCTAAGAAACATATGCTTAAAATGGCAGAGGATTTGATTACTATGATTAGAGGCTCTGTGCCCCCTCCTGATAAGAGGCCCAGGGTGGAGCCTGAGTTTGAGAGTTTTGAGCAGTGTTCGGAGGCTTCTGAGTCTTCGGCTGAAGACTTGCAGGAGTATCCTCCTTATTCTGATTCTGATGTGAATGATTCTACTCCGTCAGCTTCTCCTCCGGAGGATTTTTCATTTTCAGAGACTCTGCATTCCATGAGGGAGCATTTTAAATGGGAAGGCCAAGATTTCTCTGATTCCAGGAAGAGGCTTAGGGAATTTTGTTTTACCCCAGCATAGGCCTTTAGCTATACCTCCTGTTCTGAATGTGGTGGAAGATGTTTTTGCAGAGGCTTCCCAACCCTGATTCTTTGCCTCCTGCCCCAGTTAAACCCTGATAGGTACTATAGGTGCCTGAAGCTCACAAGTATCTTTTAAGAGTCCCAGGGCAGACCTGAAACTGTCTCAGGGGCCTAAAGGTGTTAAGGCTTCTGTTGTTATAAAATCCTGTGCCTCCTGATAAAGAGGCAAGTGGCTTTGGCTAGATGGGGAAAAGTGTATACTTCTTCCACTTTAGCCATGAGGGCGTTGAATTGCCAGTTTCACATGTTAAAATATCAAAATTATCTCCTTTCACAATTGAAGTCTAAGGTAGATGCTCTGGCGGAAGGTATTGAGTGTAAAGAGTTGCAGGATTTAGTTCATGTGTCTGAACAGGTGGGTAAACATTCACTGCAATGTGGTTTTGATGCTGTGCAGGCCTCCTCGAGGGTGGCTGCCACTGGTTCTGTTCCTTCGTAGGCACGCCTGGTTGAGGGATCAGAATTTAGCTGAGCATGTTAAGACAAGGATTTTGGATGCTCCTTTACAGTCTGACGTGTTGTTTGGTTCGCCTGTGGAAGCAGTTTTAAAGAAAATGGAGGACAAGGCTAAGTCTATAAACTGTTAAAGATTTTTTGCAGTGCAGCCTCCAGTTTAGTGCAGGTGAAATTGGCCTACTAAGGGTTGGACATATCCTGCTTATGATTCCCAGTCTAGGGGTAGGTCTAGACGTGGTAGGGGCAGAGCTCAAGGTTCTTTTAGGCCTAGAACAGGGAGTTCACCTGCTCAGACTTCTGAGTGAGGGCAGGGGTCAGTCCTTTCAGAAACAGACCCAATGACCTGCCTTTTCAGCTGCCAGTACATTCTCATCCGGCACCTTGGGGAGGAAGGCTGGCTCTTTTCAAGGAAAATTGGGATTTAATTACCCAAGACAGATGGGTTCTGGATATCATTCACCACGGTTACAGGTTTTATTTCCATACCTTTGCCTCCTTTCAAAGGCATGCCAGACATTCCTCTACAAAGAAGAAAAGAGGCTCACAAGCAAATTTCTGTTACTTCAAATAGGGGCCATTCAGCCAGTCCCTGTGCCAGAAAGGGGCTTGGATTTTATTCTCGCCTGTTCCTAGTACCACAGGGGGACACGTGGAGACCAATTTTGGATTTATCTATCCTCAACACTTATCTGACATTCCCAAGTTCAAAATGTTGACGTTACAACAGCTTTTACCTCTGCTGGGCAAAAGATCACTGATGGTAACTTTAGATCTCAAGGAGGCTTACCTTCATGTGCCTATCAGACTGAGTTGCAGGAAGTATCTACGTTGAGCTGGAAATTTCCATTATCAGTTCTCTGCATTGCCCTTGGCTTATCTACTGCGCCAGAGTATTCTACAAAGGTTCTGGCTCCAGTGATAGCTTACTTCAGACTGAAAGGAATTCAAATCTATCCTTACTTGGACGACTGCCTGATTCTGGCTCAAGAAAAGGAAGACCTTTACAGCATTTGGAATATGTGATAGCAGTGTTAAGATGCCTAGGGTATTCTGTGAACAAAATAAAGTCCAGTCTAGTACCCTCTCAAGACATGTGCTTTCTGGGTGTGAGACTGAATACAGCAGCCCAGATGGCCTTTTTAACCCCGGACAAACAAAAGAATCTTTACATTTACTTCCATCAGCTAAGTCTTCGGTCGGGGCTGACTGCAAGTGACAGTCCTTCAAGCCTTAGGGTTCATGGCATCTTGTATTCTGCAGTGCTTCCCAATGCCAAACTGCATATGAGGAAGCTGCAATGGTATCTCAAAAATGTATGGACACAGCACTGCCAGGATTTGGACACTGTCATTCAAATAATACCTTGCATTCAACAGGAATTTTTGTGGTGGGCTCAGGAATGTCACCTAAACAAGGGACTCTCTGTGACCCGCCAGAGGCGCAGTCAGATTCTAAATAACAGATGCCTCAGACATTGCTTGGGAGCTCATCTAAATGGAAAATGGATACAAGACAAGTGGCTGCCAGACTACAACATCTACATATCAACATGAAGGAGATGTTAGCAGTCCAGTTTGCATTAATGGCTTTCAAGGAGTTACTTCTTCCAGGGCAGGTGTTGATTCTAACAGACAACACAACTGGGGTTTCATGTGGTACATCAACAAAACAAGGGGAACACATTCTTACCCCATAGCAGGCAAGCAATGATTTTATGGGAGACTGCGCTCAGCTTGCAACTAACTCTTCAGGCAAGGTTTCTGCCGAGCACAGAACCCTAGCAGATGTGTTAAGCAGACAAATCATGGATCCCCACGAGTGGAAACTGATCTTCGTGTTTGAAATTGACAGTGTCATGGGAACTCAGACATAGATCTGTTCGCTTCTCCACTAAACCACCAGCTGCCAAAGTTTTGCACAAAGAGGTTTCATCACACAGCTTGGAAAGTGGATGCTCTTTTTTTCAGTTGGAAAAATCTTCATGTGTATGCCTTTCCACCTCTGCCTCTTCTCCCAAAGCTGCTCCTAAAGGTCAGACAAGACAAGCCAAGGATGATTTTAATAGCTCCAGATTGGCCTCTGCAACACTGGTACCCATTACTGAGAGTCTGGTAAGGAAGCCTCCATGGCCTTTACCTTTGATTCCACACCTGTTGTCCTCAGAGGGAGGCAGTCATCACCTGCTCAATGTCAAGCTTCACTCTCTTCATCTAACAGCCTGGCATATTCTGTTTTGAAACACAGCAGGTCTCAACTTCCTCAACAAGTTTTAAATGTGATTAGGGAAGCCAGAAGACCTAGTACAAGGAAAGTGTACGCAGAAAAATGGAAGAGATTTTTATTTTGGAGTGCAGTAAAAAAATGGAGATTTCTGAGCCTAATTTGAGTGTAGCTCTTCAATATCTCACTGAGTTATTGGACAAAGGTTTGTCTTTCTCTTCCATTAAGATTCATGCTGCAGCAATTTCAGCTCACTATGATTGTGACCCACCATTGTTTTTATCTTTGTTCAAGCAATTTCTTAGAGGGCAAAGAATATAAGACCCCACGAGAGCTCCTACTCCTGCTTGGGATCTCAATTTTGTGTTGGAGAAACTTACTCTACAACCTTGAGCCTCAGGCTACTGCTGAATTGAAATACTTGTCATGGAAGACTGCTTTTTGTTGGCCATTACTTCTGCAAGAAGGGTTTCTGAATTGCAGGCCCTTATGGCGGTAGAGCCTTTTTGATTTTTCATAAGGATAGGGTATCATTAATGCACTAATCCTTCCTTTATGCCTAAGGTGGTTTCTAGTGTGGCTTTAAACCAAACTATTCATTTGCCTACTTTTTATGCAGGCAGTGTGATCCCCAAAATAAGGGAAAAGATTTTGCACACTTTAGATGTACACAGGCAAAAAAAGTTGCGTTATTATTTAAGCAGGACTAAGGATTTTAGGCAGTCTCAGCAGTTGTTTGTTTCTTTTGCTTTTGAGTTCTCAGGGCAAGCCTGTGTCAAAACAAACTATTTCTAAGTGGATTGGGTTTTGCATTGCATTTTGTTATTCCCATCATGGCAAGGAGAGTGCAGCTGGGATTAGGCCTCAGTCCACTAGGGTTACTGCCACTTCAACAGCATGTCTAAGGGGGGAGGCAACTAAGGATATTTTGGAGGCAGCTACTTGGAGTTCAGTGCATACTTTCTCTACATTATCACCTTCCTCTCTACTCTAAATCTAGGGCTGGTTTTCCCACAGCTATTTTGCAAGGCATGTTGACAGCTCCTGCTTCCTTATGATTTGCCAGCCTCCCTTACTCTGCTTGGGATTCTACCCATGGTTAGGACTGCAGCAATGTGGAATGAAGAACATAGTACAGTTTTGTACCTACCATAAATGTAGATGTTCGAGGATCCACATTGCTGCAGTCATCCAATTTACCCTCCTCCTTCCCTCTGTGTTTAGTGGTTGTGTAGGTGAGGTTATACCTTGTAATTTTGTATATATTGTACATATTTTGGTGCAGGAATGTTTGGGGTTTTTGGTTTTGGCCTTCTCTTTTTAGGTCTTCTGACATCTGGGGTGAAAAGCTGAGGATATGACGTCGGTCATGCGCATTTTCTCAGTACCCTGACGCACTGACGTCAGTCTAATGCGCCTTGACCGACGCCAGCCATATACTTTGGTATTCGGCCGACTGGGACAGCGGACTACTCAATGGTTAGGACTGCAGCAATGTGGATCCTCGAACATCTACATTTATGGTAGGTACAAAACTGTACTTTTTCGATATTCATTTTTGTTTGTTTGTTTGTGTCTTTCGGCTTTTCCCGGCTAGGGGTCGCCACAGTGGAACTCCGGTCCGCTAAT
>NW_025050810.1:0-12155 GCF_019279795.1 Protopterus annectens
ATGGGCCACCACAGGGCTGTGTGCATGATGTCCATCACACACAATTGTCGATGACCCAGACAAACAAGGCCATGGGTGATACCTACAGGCATGTTGCCACACAGTACATCCGCAGTGGGTAGTCACCGTTGCACCCTGTCCACACATAGTGGGCTCATCACTGTAGTGGACCCCCTGGACATCCGATGTGGTACACCAGTGTAATGGAATGCCTGTCTGCAGCCACTAGAGGTGCCACCAATGTCCACCATATACGTGCTGCTGAGCAGCTGAACTGACTTCCACACATGGCAATGTAATGCGTCCAGGTCATGCATCGCACAGTAACATACCTGTGTCCTGCTACCGTGCAGTGGCACAGTGCCCGTACTCCACACTGTACAGTTATGTACACAGCTCACACCAACCACACCTGCACAGACATCTGTGTTACACATGCATTGTCTCTGTAGACTGTACACGTAACACTGCACTGTGACATCCGTTGTGATGTGGTGCATGTGGTGGGACACCATCGTCACATGTCCACATGATACCGCACATGTTTGCCGTGTACATGACATAGTGACGGCAGCCATGTGTACTGTTAACTCGCCCATGGCCACACGGTGTATCACGGTGATGCATGCAAACTACCATGAATGTGTGTACAGCATGCCTACCAAAAGACACCTGCCTGTTGTCGTGTGCACTCCAGGGCAGTATGCATACTGCCACTATTAATGTCTGGGCTGCATTCACTGGGCTGTGGTGTGGGAATGCTGCATGCCACCTGCAATATCACATGCATGATGTGTCTGCATGTGTGTCTGTCCACGTGTGTGTGTGTCAGTGTGTGTGTGTCCGCATGTGTGTGTGTGTGTGTGTGTGTGTGTGTGTGTGGCTGTGTGTGTGTCTGCATGTATGTAATGTAACTTACGGTATGTCTTTGTATTGACAGGTGCTGTAGGTGCATTCCCCTCCTGCGGTCCATCTGATGCTAGTGTCCCCACAGATACTAGTGGTGATGACCATGTGCATGAGGCACAGGCAGGGTCGTCACAGGCAGACACTGTGCCATTGGAGAACATCACACTTCTCCCTTCATCCACGCACGGTTCAGATGCCGACACATACCCAACACCATTGCCCATAGATGACGGACAGTCAGCGTCTGTTGGCACCGAGCAGGAATGTGTGGTGGCTGCAGAAGGTGTGGGTACACGACGTTGCCAGTGTAATGACTGGTGGAGTGCCACACAGGCATGTGGCAGGTGCTGCTCGTAGGAGGAGCACTGCTACACATACACCTGCCGTACAGGGTGCAGCAGCTGGTATAACCAGACGCATGTTCCAGACTGTAATGGCGGCGCAGGCACGTGCTGAACGGCAGAACCAGGAAGGGCAGAGGCTGCAGAGGTCCGCAATCCGTTCCTTAAATGAGAACATCCAGTCATTGGCAAATGCCCAACAGCATCTTGCTGATGTTCTGGATAGGCGATTGGGTGAGATGGCTGGGATCCTCGACCGAGGCATGGCCATCCGCGAGCGTGAGCTGTCTGTGCTGGAACACCTGGTAGGGGTGATGCATAGGGCATGTGGGCATGGGCCAGTAACACCACCAAGTACAGGTCAACGTGTGCGTGCCACCTCCCATGCCCACCCACACAGTGCTGGTAGCAGCAGCAGTGCAGCTGCTACTACGCCAACCAGACCAGGACACAGCAGGCCACGTGGACGTGGCCCTGGACGACCCCGGCATGGACACGTTTCCAGCGGACATGTGTCATCGGAGAGTGGCCACGTTACCTCCACCCGGTAGTGCCTGTGCGACCCCAGGCAGGCGCGGGTCACGTTGCTGCAGGTGGACACAGTGAGCCGTACCACCTGCACTGTACGGTCTGGGGCTGCCAAGTATACCCCGTGTAGGCATCACAGATGACTGAACTGTGTACACACATACCCACACACAGCAAACACAACTGTAGGGCTCCACCACATCCACATGCATTCTGCACAGTCATGCCCAGTAAATGCACAGGCCCTTACACACACATGATGTCATCCATTGGTACAGCCTATGCCTGTGGCACATATCACCCTGTGCATATGATGAAGTCTCTGCCACAGAACCGTGAGCTACACCATCGGTGCATGGTTATGCAAACATATTCTGATGCACAGGGTGGACAACATAGTGAGAGGTGTATGTGATACCTGTGTCTGCATAGTATGTGATGTGTATGTTGTGGTGGCTGTGTATGGCAGGTGACAGGTGCGTATGTGATGGGGTTTTAACTGACATCATGCAGCTGATATACCATGTAGTGCAGGTGCAGCATTCATTGTTCTGTGTACACAGTATGCTGTTGGTTACATCTGTAGCACCATATTGGTTCAGTTAACCCGTATGCCACTTATGGTGTACTTGCATGTGCCCACTGGGAGCACTGTTATCAGTTCCCCAGGTGTAGTGGGGGTACCCACAGGCACATCTGGCAATATCAGCATAGCACAGGTACCCGCCTGGCATGGACACCTACATAGGTACATAGGCGTTACATACCAGGCTATGTGCCCTCCGTGTAAACCTAGCAAGACTGTGTGTGGCTGATAACACCCCTTAGGATGAGGGTACCACATCCATCAGTCTCCTGTCCCCTGTCCAGCACTGACACACAGATGATGCCTGGTGCATACTTATGTTCACACATCCACACGTCATGATTACTCCTGCACAAAGGCAGTCAGGGCCTTTGCTTCACATGGGCTGGCAATCCTCTCCGTGTTGTAGGGGGTCTCTGGCCGTTGAACCTGTTCCCCCAGCACGTCCTAGTCATCTTTGTGGTGAGGTGTGTGTAAGTTGCTTCTGTGGCCGTGTTTGCCCGGAGTCTAGGAGGTGGAACTTGTCCATGTCACCCAGGTTGGACATGGCCTTTATGTCAGGCACAGATCACCACAGAGCAGACGTGCTGGGAAGGTATACAGCCGGAGTCCCCTTGGTCGGGCAGTGTGTGACACATGTCCCAGCACCTTTATCCCCGCCTCGTGGAACATTTGTGTTCCTTCCGAGTGCTGCAGGTGTCAGGTTAGGTACAGCCCACATGTGCCATTAAAGAAAATCATTGCTGTGGTGTGTGATGTGTACAGGGATACAATGAACACCCGTGATGTGGATGTGATTCCTTCCAGACCAGGTGGCCACAGTGGAATGTCATCCCACCCACATTGGCATTGTGTGTGTTGACAGAGGTTACTGACAGGTGTGGTACCCATATCCATGAACCCCACCATGTTGAATGGATTACCACCTACATGTTACGTTGGGGCAAACATGTCCTTCACACTGGGTAGGTCTGCACCTTCTCTGGCATGTAGCAGCAGGCCATGGCTCTCGAAAGTTATCCATGTGTATGGCCCTGGCGGATGTCTGTGTCAGATGGGGTGTTGGGTATGGTGGCCATTGTGCAGTCATCTGCATACCTTGTCTGCCACAATCCCCCTATGTTGGCATGCACATTGTTAGGTCGAATGCCGAATGGCAGGGGCCCAGGACTGAGCCCTGTGGCCCTCCACACGAGATCAGCATTTAGTCTGACACAGCACCAGGAACACAAACCCTGTGTGGTGTGACCTCCAACCATTCTGAGAACCATCGTGTGACTTATGTCCCCACATGTATGCTGGCGAGCCTTTCCATGAGACCCACGTGGAGTGCGTTCTCAACGCTACCACCAGGTCATGGTAGTGTGTGCAAACTGACCTACCCCCATTAATGGCCTTGGTGACTGCTCCAGACAGGAGGCAGGTTTGGGAGGCAGGATCTGCCCTTGACTAAGTTGTTGTGGGTATGTTCCGGTATTGGCTGTACACCACTGTTTGTATTCATGGGCACCTGTATGGACCTCCCTGCAGCTTTGCAGACAAGGCTTGTCAAGCTGATAGGGCAGTAATGTCTGCAGTCCATAACAGCACTACCCTGGCATAGTGGGAGCACAGATGCCACATGCCATCCAGCGGGGACCTAGCCCGTAGTAAGGCTAACATCAGACAGTGGCCTTATATGTGGGGTGAGGGCCTCAATGAGGTTGGGTAGCACACAGCCAGGGACACCATCGGGGCCCATTGGTGCTGTGTTAACCGCCTAACAGATATCAGATCACTCCAGGGCATATGAGATGTGTCTGAGGCTAGACTCTGGTGGGATGGATATGTCCCCTCTTGGGGTGGGGGGTGGATGTATGCATGGAACATGTCCGCTGGTTTGTTGACAATGTCTGTGGGTGCAGTGACCGTTGTACCATTCTGGATCATTACCGGCCATTTCTGTGGCTCCCACCCATGTCCCTACCACAGTTGAGGTAGGCCCTACGGGTGTCTCATGGGTCTTCTGCAGTACCACCCCCACAAGCGGCCTTGGATGATTCTATGTGTGGCCGATTTTGGGCGCTGGTATGAATGGGTGATGGTTTCCCCTGGTACTGATATTGCTCTGTCATGTATGAGCTCCAACTGTTGATGTACAGTTTGTCAGTGGCTGTGGTCCACCAGACCATGTGCCTACCTGTGGTGGACAGGGTCCTGATGTTATCATGATCGCTTGGTGCAGACATCCCTGTGTGTGCTCAGAGAAGGCATTCGTAAGTGAGTTGGCAGTGCGGCTTGTGTTCACCACTGGCATGGTGGACTTGTAGGGTACCACAGTGGTCGTATGATGTGTGTGGTTTGCTGTGGAGAGGTCCTCAATTAGGTCTCCCATGCCAGTGTTGGGTGTAGGATGTGGATTACCAGTGGATCCACTATATGGTCTGACATCACCATTGAGGGATGTACATCCTGTGTGGAGCATTTCCTCCCCATGTGTGATGGGCAGAAGTGGTATACGTTCCAGTGGGTATGGTTCATGGCTGTTTCACAGCGGTCACGTGTATGAACACCCGGGACCTGTGGCGAGGGTGTTGTGTCAGGGGTAATGTTCCCAGTCTATTTAAGGGTGCTTGATGTCACCCAATCGGTGCTGTTGTGAGAGCATGCACACTCACCAGTGTCCTCAGGAGGCTGTGCAGGTATCGTGGGTTTGGGAGGGCGGTCTGTACCATGCAACAAACTCTAGGGGACTCCTACCCATGGTTAATTGCACCTGGATATTGCCGCTGCAACGGCCACCTCTGTGGCATGGCCCGGGGTTTCTGTTGTGTGGCTGGGCCCCACGACGGTCCACATCTGCCACCCATGCTGTTGCTCCATGTGGATGCATGTGTGCTCTGTGCCAAGTCCAAGTGTCTGAGCATGCCCAGTAAGCAGCTGTGTAGATGGACACACAGGACAGTGCACAGCCCAATGCAGTAATACCCGGGTGCATGCCTGTATCCCGCCAAGGGGCCCCGCCCGTGCCATGGCCGTTGATGTTGTGTGGCTGGACACACCCGGCGGTCCACATTCTGCCACCCATGCTGTTGCTCCATTTGGATGCATGTTTCTTGTGCCGAGTGAAAGTGTCTGAGCATGCGCAGTAAGCAGCTGTGTAGATGGACACACAGGACAGTGCACACCCCCAATGCAAAAACCCGGGGGCCTGTATCCCCCCGCAACGCGGGTGTTTTGGGGCTGGAACACCGGTACACCCCCCCAGGTTCCCATTTTTTGCAAAGTCTGCTGTGTTGGGCCAATTTTGGGATCCCGTAAGCCTTTTGGTGACCACCAAAAGTGACACCCCCCTTTTTGTGGCTGTCATCCCCCCCAAAATTGGGGGTGGGCCACACCCGCCACCGCGGTGCCCTTTTCCGGGTAAAAGGTTTTATGTGGTGCCCTCCCCCTATTCCCGTCGTTGGTGTAACCCCCGGGGGTTTTTAAGGGGAAAATTATTTGGTATTTCCCCACCCGCAGACTAACGTTTATTTTTAAATTGGGGTGGTAACCGCGGTTGGGGGGCCTGCGGCCCCTCTGTCTTCATTCCCTATCGGACGCATTGCCTCTGCAGATGATACCACCCACCTAGGGGGATGCCTCCTGACAGTGCTGTGCTCAGTAATCCCGTTAAACGTTTTGTAAATGCTTCATGCTGTAGTGAGTTCATGTAGGTAGGGGGGTTCGACTCTCGGCCCTTTTTTTTGTGTGTGTGTGTGTGTGTGTGTGTGTGTGTGTGTGTGTGTTTCCAGCTCCCTCTGCAGATGAACTAGCTTTTAGACGCTTTGCATCGCATCCCTTGGGTATTGCCAGCTATTGTCTTCTTTATGTCACCCCCTAGAAGTATGCCTCTGACGCTGTGCTCAGTAAACTCGGTAGCATGTTCTGTAAATGCTTCATACTGTAGTGAGATCATGTAGATAGGCGTAAGTTCGACTCCTGGCCCTTCCGGGGGGGGTGTGTGTGTGTGTGTGTGTGTGTGTGTTTCCAGCACCCCCTGCAGATGAACTAGCTTTTAGGCCGGGATCGCATCCCTTGGCTATTGCCAGCTATTGTCTTCGTGTGATGTCACCCCCCAGAAGTATGCCTCTGACCGCTGTGCTCAGTAAACTCGGTAGCGTTCTGTAAATGCTTCATACTGTAGTGAGATCATGTAGATGGCGTAAGGGCTCCGGGCCCCTTTCCGGGGGGTGTGTGTGTGTGTGTTTCCAGCTCCCCCTGCAGATGAACTAGCTTTTAGGCGCTTTTCGCATCCCTTGGCTATTGCCTGCTATTGTCTTACTTCTGATGTCACCCCCCTAGAAGTATGCCTCTGACCTGTGCTCAGTAAACTCGGGGGAGCGTTCTGTAAATGCTTCATACTGTAGTGAGATCATGTAGATAGGGGTAAGTTCGACTCCCCGGGCCCCTTTCCGGGGTGTGTGTGTGTGTGTGTGTGTGTGTCCAGCTCCCCCTGCAGATCAGCCAGCGCTTAGGCGCTTTGCATGGCATCACTTGGCTATTGCCAGCTATTGTCTTCGTGTGATGTCACCCGCCTAGAAGTATGCCTGTGACCGCGGTGTGCTCAGTAAACTCGGTAGGGCGTTCTGTAAATGCTTCATACTGTAGTGAGAACATGTAGATAGGCGTAAGTTCGACTCCGGGCCCCTTTCCGGGGGGTGTGTGTGTGTGTGTGTGTGTGTGTGTTTTCAGCCCCCCCTGCAGATGAACTAGCTTTTAGAGCTTTTGCATCCCTTGGCTATTGCCAGCTATTGTCTTCGGGGATGTCACCCGCCTAGAAGTATGCCTCTGACCGCTGTGCTCAGTAAACTTTGGTAGGGGTTCTGTAAATGCTTCATACTGTAGTGAGATCATGTAGATAGGGGAAGTTCGACTCCGGGCCCCTTTCCGGGGGGGGTGTGTGTGTGTGTGTGTTTCCAGCTCCTCTGCAGATGAACTAGCTTTTAGGGTTTTCATCGCATCCCTTGGCTATTGCCAGCTATTGTCTTCGTGTGATGTCACCCGCCTAGAAGTATGCCTCTGACCGCTGTGCTCAGTAAACTCGGTGGCGTTCTGTAAATGCTTCATACTGTAGTGAGATCATGTAGATAGGCGTAAATTCGACTCCGGGCCCCTTTTTGGGGGTGTGTGTGTGTGTGTGAGTTTCCAGCTCCCTCTGCAGATGAACTAGCTTTTAGGCGGGTTTTGCATCCCTTGGCTATTGCCAGCTATTGTCTTTGTGATGTCACCCCCCAGAAGTATGCCTCTGACACGCCGTGCTCAGTAAACTCGGAAGCGCGTCCTGTAAATGCTACATACAGTAGAGAGATCATGTAGATAGGGTAAGTTCGACTCCGGGCCCCTTTCCGGGGGGTGTGTGTGTGTGTGTGTGTGTGTGTGTTTCCAGCTCCCTCTGCAGATAAACTAGCTTTTAGGCGCTTTTTCCCCTTTGGGTATTGCCAGCTATTGTCTTCGGGGATGTCACCCCCTAGAAGTATGCCTCTGACGCTGGTGTCTCGGTGGTTCCCGTAAAACTTCATACCTTGTAGTCATGTTTGTTGTGGTTTGTGTGTGTGTGTGTGTGTGGGTTTTGGTTTTGTGTGTGTGTGTGTTTCCAGCTCCCCTGCAGATTAATTTTTGCCTTTTTTGGGTTTTGACCATCCCTTGGGATTCCCTTTGTTTCTGGATGGCCGGTATGCCCAGGGGAGTTGGGGCGCTTAAAAGTTTCTGTTGTGGTCTTAGAAGGCCCTGGTTGACTCCCCCTTCCCTGTTGGTGTGTGGGGTGTGTGTTTGCCACCCCCTGCAAAGTGTTTCCCGCCCCGGTATCCGGCCCTTTTTATTGGATGTTGGCCCCCCCTTTTTCCCCGTGCTGGGGCTGGGGGCTTTCCCCTATTTTTGATTTTGGGGGGTATGTGGGTGTTTGGGTTTCCCCCATTTTCCTGCCCCTGTTGGGGTTTCCAGCCCCCCGGGGATTGGAAATTTCTTTTGGGGGCTGCACACCTATCCCCGCCGCCCTGGCGGTGTACCTTTCGCCATACACCTTGTGTGTTACATGGCTGTTATGGTGTGTGTATGTCTACCTGTGCTGTATGCATGGTTGTGTGTGTGTCCGCTACAGCCATCTGTGCATATGTCGCCACCATGGGTAATCCTTGTGGACCGCAGTTTCATGTCCCGTCTGCACATACCTGCAGACTGTACTACCCTCTTGCTGCGGACTTAGATCGACTGCTGCCCTGGGCTGTAGGCTCCTTGCCACCCCCAGCACATGGTGCCCCATCATGGTATACCTACATGACACACCCACTAGACAGGTGGCCCTACTAGTGCGGCGCCTGGCCAGCCACGGAATGCTGTGCCTACGGCTGGATGTGGGCACATCACAGGCATCGTCTACATTCAGTTTTTTACACGTAGGTTGTAATACCAGAGAACTCATCAGCTATGCTATAGAATGCGGATCTATTTGGTTTAGTAGGTGGAGGGTGCCCACACAGCAGGGCTGACCGATGGAACCGATGAGGCCTCCTTTGAGAGGCAGGTGGAGCAAGCCCCGTGCGTGAATGTAGTTTAGGTACAGATGTAGGGTTAGCACACATTGTCCACTCATTCAGTTCTGTCCCGCTGTGTTACTGTGATATGCTATGCATATCTGCCATATACATTGTTAAATCATTCAATGATGAGTATTCGGCATAGTACAATATCATATGATACATGTGTTAATAGGATGCCTTCTGAGGTGTTAACATATGTGTGTGTGGACACATTGCGTCTGTGCTTTCTATGCTGTGGTTACATGTTCATTGTTTGCACAGAAGTTAACACATGTAAGTGTAAGGGATATGAAGCCTGGGCGTCTATGTTATGTGTCGTCTCACGCGTCGGGTGATGCTTCTGTCTATGGAGTAACCTTTGGATACCACATGTGACCTGTTGGACAACGTCTACGTTGACTGTATCATCTACCTATGTGTGTCGTGCTTTGTGTGCGGTAAGGTGCCAGCGGGTCTTTGATGTGGATTATGTGTATTCCATGGTCAATTGACATTAACAGTATTACTTCACCGAAGGATGTTCTTCATTGGTGGGGATGCCATAGTTTCACCATCGTATGGCTTTCCTAGCTGTCGTTGATATTCGCCATTGCTATGTGTTCCACAGGTCACCCATTTCTCCGTGCGGGGCGTGTGATCCACAGTCGGTGCTGGCATATTGACAGCTGTATGCGGTATTGGCACAGCGGTCTGGCTTTGTATGGGAGTGTCTACTGGTTTCCCATCTGTATTACCTGTGTTATGCCTCACTGCAGCTGTGTGGTTACACAAAATTTGCAGTTATGGGTGCCATCCGGTCCTGCTTGTCCATCCCTCGCGAGTGTCTACTGGACACTGGTATGGAGCAGTACACATTCCACACCTGCATTTTGCATTAGACGGTGGATGCTTTGCACTATCAGTGGGGAGTAAGGCACGTGCTACTCCCACATCCCTCCCATGGTGCGGGACAACGTATTATCTGCCAAACATCACCGAGCCCCGTTACTGCATACCCACGATCCCATGGATGCAGCCCTCGACGGTACACATTACACATCCTGCATGTGTGCGGGAATGGGATGTGGATGCACCTCTATGGGCTCTGCAATATGGGAATATCTGTACATATGTCCCGCATTCTGTGGACAGCTGTCAACCCTGAACACGCTGGGGGTGCATATGTGTGGCTGTACCGTGGACACGGCTGTCAGTTATTTCGGGTCTTCCGATCGTGTCTGGTTGACATTGCGTACGGAGGAATCTCTGGGGTCCTACTATGCACACCATTGTGCATATGTACAGTGTAGACCTTGTTGGACTGTGTCCATCTGGCTAGTGGGTTTGACCGCTGCTGTATGTTCCCCCATCGCGGATGTGTGGTTTTCTACCCATATTATGTAGTGCTCGTTGACCAGGGTATTCTAACTGAAACCGGATGGTGTAGATCCAATGATGCAGGCTAGAGAAGCTTTAGGTCATCCTCCAATGTCCCATTAGGATATGTCCCACAGTATCACACGGACACAACCAAAGAATGTAGATCCTATTAAAGCATTGACGGATGTTCTTCATAAGTGGCCATAGTGTCAGGATCCTGTGACTTTCCTACTTCGTTGTTGGTGTGCCATTAGTATGTGTTCCAGGTCGGCCATGTGTTCCGGTATGGTAGTGATCCCATTCACCTTCTAGCAGATTGTGCTGTGTATGCCCGGGATGCGGTCTGACATCGTATGTGGAGTCTCTACTGTAGTCCCTATCTGTATTCCGTGTGTTGTGCCTTACCACAGCTGTGTGATTCCACCAGGTTTGCAGTCATGGGTGACATCTTGGTCGTCGATTGTCCATCCATGGGAACTGTCCAATGGACACTGGTATAGTGCTGTCCACATTTCACAGCTGCATTTAGCATTCTCCGGTGGGTGATTTGCATAATTAGTGCGGAGTAATGCATGTGCCATACCCACATCCCTCACAGGCGGGACAACGGATCATCTGCCAATCAACGCCGAGACCCATGTCTGCATACCCACGATCCCATGGCTGCAGCCCTCGACAGTACCCGTTACACATCCTCCGTGTTGGGAATGGGATTTGGGCGCACCTGTATGGACTGGACAATCTGGGGATTGATGTGCATATCACCTGCAGTTCATGGACAGTTGTCATTAACCTTGGACATGCTGGTGGTGCATATATGTAGCTGTGCGTGGCTGCTGCTTCATCTGGGTCTGCCGCTCAAGCAGGTTGCATTGCGTAAGGATAATTTTGGGTCCTACACTGGACACCAGTGTGCATATGTAAAGTGTAGAACATATTTGACTGTGTCCATCTGACCAGTGTGTTTGACTTCCGTTGCATGTCCAGCAGTCACGGATGTCTGTTTGAGTACCCATATTATGTAGTGCTACGTAAACCGGGTCTTCCCACGACCCCATATGGTGTAGTTCCCATGATGCAGGCTAACAATTGCTTTCAGTAATCGCAGATATCCCATTGGGACATTCCGCCTCTGTATTGTAACATTAACACGAAGAAACCATGTATAACCTATTGATTCATTGCAGGATGTTCTTTATATGTGTATGCGCCATAGCCTTAACATCCTATACCTACTATTTGGCGTTGTTGGTGTGCCATTATTATGTGTTCCAGGTCGGCCATTTGTTCCGCGGTATGGCAGCGGTGATCACCATTCACTTGCTGGGAAAATGAATGCTGTGTAGCGCGGTATTACAGCGGTCTGACTTTGTATGTGGAGTCTCTACTGTAGTCCCTATCTGTATTCCCTGTGTTTCCTTACTACAGCTGTGTGATCCCAGCAGATTTGCTGTTATGGGTGCCATCTTGACCAACGTTTGTCCTCCATGGGAATGGCTACTGGACACTGGTAGAGGGCTGTACACATATCACAGCTGCATTTAGCATTCTCCGGTGGATGATTTGCATTATTGGAGTAAGCATGCTATACCCACATACCTCCCGGGCGACGGATTATCTGCCAATCACACAGCCCCATTTCTGCATACCCACGATCCCATGTCTGCAACCCTGCGTACCCATTGCACATCCTCCATGTGTGCGGACGGATGTGGGCGCTATGGACTGGCAACCTGGGGAGTCGGTCCATATGTCCTGCATGTCATGGACACTTGTCATCAACCTTGAAGCTGGTGGTGCACATATGTGGCTGTGCCGTAGTCGGCTATCAGGTCTTCTGGTTCTCTAGATCGCCTGTTCACATTGCATTCGGAT
>NW_025050811.1:0-13499 GCF_019279795.1 Protopterus annectens
AATTATGTAGTGATTACCTAAGTTTGGTTGGTGGTTTATAGACCGTTTGATTGGGCAAACATGGTCATATAACTAATTTTTATGAATGAGAAGGCTGCGTTTGTTAAAAGGGTGTGTTAGACTTGATTGCCTCTGATTGGTTTACATTTCTTTTTAACATTTGATGTTTTTAACTGTAATGGATCTGATGAAGGGCGTAGTATTCATCCGAAAGCACTTATCTTTTTAAATTCATTATTATTAAAGACAGTTTACACCCTTAGAGCTCACTTCTTTGTATCTGTTCTAACTCTGTATTTGAGATACATTGTGGCAGCCTTGGTACTTGTCTTTTTCATATATCCATATAGATATGTATGACTAAATATATATATATATATATATATATATATATATATATATATACTTTATCAACAAATGTTAAATAAATAAATAAATAAATAAATAAATAAATATAATTTCAAAATACTGAAATCCCGAATTTCAGTATCTCGAACTTATAAAGTCGAACACTGAAAATCGCGAAAGTGCCTAATCGTGAATGCGAATATCTCGAATTTGCGGTTATGGCTTTACGGTGTGTTCCTTGTGGTGTTGTGACTGGATGGTGTTTTGTGTTGTGTATGGATTTAGGTGTAATTTAAGGTAAGTAAGTGTTTTGTTAAGGTTTTGTGTGGGAGTTTGTGTGTGTGTGAATGTGTTTGTTAGTTGTACGTGTGGGTTAGGGGTGGCAGGTGAAAGTATAGGTGTGTAAGTGTTGGATGTGTTGATGTTTGTATATGTGTGATGTTTGTGTGTGTGCGAGAGGCTGTAGAATGTGTGGTGTGAGTTTCCTTTCTGTGTGTGTTTGGGTGATCTCTGAGTTGGTATATATAAGTAGGGTGTGTATGGGGGGCGCAGGGGGGCTTGCCCCCCTGCTTATATGTAGTGTAGGTTTATTTGTTTGTGTTTTTGTGTTTGTGTGTGTTTTGTTTGTTGTGGTGAATCCATATATATGTATATGTGTATAAATATATATATATATATATATATGTTATATATATATATATATATATATATATATATATATATATATATAAATATAGATATATATATATATATATATATATATATATATATATATATATATATATATATATATATATATATATATATAGATATATATATATATATTAAATAAATTAACCACAAAAAGGAGCGAAATGGCTTTGCAGTAAAAAATCCAGTTCCCAATATAAAGTAGCAAAAACAGCAAACCTCTGTTTCCAATGTAAAACAGCTTTCAAGCTCATAAAAAGTAGTGCTAAAGTAAGCAGTTTGCCCTTCAAACCGCAAAAGAATCAAGCATTAAAGTATAATCCAAATCAGTGGAACTTTTAATAGCAAAGCTAGAGTTAAGCGCTTGTCACCAGGTAAAGCGTTTTTTCTAAAACTTCAAACAACTGCCATTTTCTAAAGACAAAAGCATTTTAAATATACAATGGAAGAAGTGCTCATTGGTGCATGACATAGTTAATTGACTTAAACTTCTAGTTCTATTTATACATATTTACAGAAATCTTTCTGATATACTTCAAAAATGCATTTAAAAAAAGCTAGAAGATAGTTGTATGTCATCAAGTAATACAGGAAGGACATAGTACTAATACACAATTCTATGACTCTAAAACCAAACGTAAAATAAGGTAGTGAAATGTTGTAAAATTATCCATAGTGCAGCATGAAGAGAAGAGATGTTAAGCTGAATACTCACCAATCAGTATGCCAACACGCAATGAAGTTCCTTTAAGTGTAATTCGATATAAAAATGCTCTATAAAAAGTCGTTTGGATTATACTTTGTGCTTTATTCTTTTGGGTTGTTTAAGAACCAGCTACACTTGCTTTACTTTGCAGCACATACTACTTTTAAGGGAGCTGAAAAGCTGTTTTACAATGAACAAAGTCGAGTCATGCTGTTTTGCTACTTTATATTGGGAACTGGATTTTTGTCAAAGCTATTTCTTACCTCTTTTTTGTGTGCTAATTTACTCACGAAGTACCCGTCGTTCTGGATTTAGGAGCTGCCATTTTTACTGCAAGCAACTTGTTGCCTGTTTTATTCTATTTCTATTTAACGCCTGCAGTAAGGAATGGCTAGCAGTCCATCTGAGGTGTGAATGGAACTACCCTATAGACCAGAGAACTGAATGCTGCTAATCGGAAGTTAACACGCTTCAGGAGTTGTTTAACAGCCACAGAGAACATTTTATTACTTGTTGAACCAGAAATTGAGTTATGTAATATCTCATATCGCAGATAGGAAGGAACTTTGATAAGATGAATTTGACTTTATTTAAATTGTAAAGAGGGGTTCCAGTTGCAACGTAATATTTGAGGTGCAATGTCTTGAGAGATTTATGATACCCCTGTGGTTCACGCGGCTCAAAGATGCCAAACCTCAGGTAATAATTTTCTGAGCTGTAAAGCTGCATGGTACGGCAAATAGCCTGAATTTCTAGAACTCAGTTTAATTGAGAAGCTGACCTCAAATGAGTTTCTGGCCATGAAGAGGAACTTTTAAGGAAAAGTAAATGAACAATATGAGTGTTTTGTTAATAAATTTCAGAATGTCCTCAAAAGGCTGGGCTATGGTATGGAGAAACTAATAGACACGTGTTCAATTATTTGAGAAGAGAACCTTGGAAATAAAAAAGAATAAACTTTGAGGGACATACAGGATTTCCAAATGGGAATGTCTTTACTTAATAATGCTACAGCAAAAGAACAGTACCATGTATTTAGAAATGTAATCAATAGAAACAAGTAATGACATTATCAAAAGTTAATGTAACAAAAGCTGTAATGTGATTTGTTCCAAGTAAATAATACATGTATTACTAGATGGATGTTATCCCACCATTACTTAATGAAGTAACAATGGCTACCATGTCACGATGTTACTTACCAATGCTATAACGGAATGCAAAATACACTGATGTGGTACACACACACTCCAGAGGATGCTGCAAAGTCCCATTACAGACAAAGGAAAGTGAAGCTAATATACTCAGATAAAAGTAATGAACCAGTAGTTAGAAGAAGAATACATGAGCTTAGGAATGATATTTCTCCCAGCAAGAACTGGTAATAGTAGATCTCCCATGTTACAAAATTCCCTTTCTCCCCATAGCCAACAACTTCTAGGGAGACAGAGATCCTGTAAAGCAGAGGGAGGAACAAATGGAGTAGTCAGGAGGAAACATCCAGGACCAAGTTTAAAGAAATAGGGAGGTTCAGGGGACCCTAGTGGTCAACTTGTCTGGTCAGCCTTGGCACTTTGAAGGTGGAAGTTTTAAATAAGGGGCCTAAGTTTTATCCTACACGAGATAGTGAATTACCAGACTTATTTTAGGGGATGGAAGATGTTTATTAGGAATATCCAACTGAAATTGAATTTTGGGAGATCAGGACCCAAGCGTAGAGGAGAAAAGAGATTTGGAGAGGTTTTAGACCTAATAGTTTATATATTCCAAACATACATCCAGTTATAGAGACGTTTCCAGAATGGTAGAGAATGAGGCAAGTAATGGCGATAACAGAAGTAAAATACTACTAAAAAACCAGGTGGAATTACAATCTTACTTTATTTACAAAACAAGCCTTAGATAACTTCTGAAATGACCTCAATAGTTATAAGACCAATGGATAAGGAGGCCCCATAGTGATTTTAGACTCACCAGATACACTGTGTATGATGGATTCTGTTGTTGATGGAACATTCTGTTGGTAACAGTTTTAGAGGTTGGCAATGAAAAGTTCTCCAAGTCTATGACACTTAGATGATCTCCACCGAAGTCATATTGGCTTCGGATAACCCTATTTGAATATCTGTCTTAGAGTTAGGAATCCCTTGATACCAGTAAACTGAAGGCGCCACCGAAGATCTGCATGAAGTCATTGACTTCCCCTCCTTTGAGACCCTATTGCCCAGCAGGGGCAAGGATGGCTGATTTCGCTGAGCCTTTTTCTATTCTACTAGAATATTTTCTTAGACCTTTAGTGGATAGGTAATAAATTTTATCCTTAAAGATAAAGTGTGGTGCAAACAATTTTTTGCTTGACTTGTATGGGAGTTTACTGTAGCTTACTGAAAGATAGGGAACCATTTTACTGGTTACACTTGGTGATGTTACTGTAGGTCTCTTCACTATGATTCCTAACCAAGAAGGTATGTTAATGTTTCAAAGATATATTCGTAGTAAATCCTAATTTTGAAGAGGACAGTGCAGACCTACTTTTCTTTATTTTTTAGAGATTGTTCTTGGAGGAACAATATGTTTTATTTCTTGGAAAGGAGACTGCTAGATAGCAGAAAGATGGCAAAGAAAGCTACAAGGCACTTCATGTGCTTAGCCATAGCTCGCCATTGCAATACTGCTGAGTGTGCCAGACTGGGGAGGAGAATTTCTTTTTCCTTGCTTAATCCTTTATTCCCAGAAATATGTGTCAGTTACTACAGACGGTTCGTAGATGACCTCTTTTTATCTGGAAAGGAGATGAGAAGCATCCCTTCTGGAATTCTTTGATTCAATTAATGGACTAACGGATTTCTTGAAATTTACTATTAATTATTCCAGTATTGGAGAATATCATTTCTAGATGTCCCCATGACAAATAAGATTACCTAGTGGTTTATTAAATACATCAGTGTATAGGAAACCCTGTTTTAGGAATACACTGTTGCATCGACACATAAGTATGCACCCCAGATATGTTTTTGAGAACATTATGAAAAGGAGCAGTTTATGCGAGCATCAAGAGTTGAACCCATGCCCCTCAGGACATTTCCAGGATTGAATCACTTACAAATAGATTGGTTGGGAACGAAAATATGTGATGAGAGACACTTAAGATAGGGAATAGGGAATCAGGGTTGACAAGTTGAGAGATACAGTGGCTAAACCTTTATTTTTCAAGGAAAGAAGCATCTAGACCAGCTAGTACCAGCTATCAGTAAGGGTGATAATGTTAAGTTGTCCTTATTTTTACTCTAGAGATGCCGGACAAGATCAAAGTGGAGATAGCACATAGACATTGGGGAATCCTTGGATTGGACAGACCAAATCTTTGGAAGTAGTAAGGTGATAATCCAAGGTTTGTTTATAAGAATAAACCCAATTCAAAAAGGACCTTTTGGTATGGCATCACCCTTTAGTAGAACATGGTTACCAGAAACCAAAGATCTGACCATAACACAATATCCTGTCAAAATTGTACCTCAATGTCAATATATAGACAACAGTGATGACACTTTTTAAATATCTTCGAAGTAACACAAAATTTTTACTTTAAAAAAAATTTTTTACTTTTAATCTGGCACCAATTGTAACCAGCTTAATAATGTAGTATATATTGCTAAGTGTGTTTCTTGTCCTTGGTATTTTGTATGTAGGGCAAAGACTTGCAGACAACTTAGGAAGAAACGTATAAGAGAAACATGTCTACAACATTAAGACAGCATCTGATCCATAATGCACCTAAGTTGCCAGACATGTTAGAAAAATACAGGACCTGACCATTACTTTTAACTTTAGTGTACTAAGGCAACAAGTTGAACCTAATCCAGAGGTGGAGATGTTGATCTGCCATTTATTGGAATGTGAACTGAGATGGATTAATCCGCCTTAGATGCGATTAAATTCCCTGTGTCAATGATGCGAGTCCAAGTTAGAAATCCATTACTACGGGAGAAAAGTGGCCTTTAGACCCCTACTTAGTTATGCTTCCTTCCCTCTTCATACACACACACCTACCTGCATCACCATTGGTGAAACTGGAGGTGGGATAGTCCCCTCTTTGAGCAGACATTTTCCCTGGTGTCATTGATGGAGAGTTCTAGGTTATACCATTTACTGTGTAAGTAAAAGGGTTTTAGATTATACACTTAGTTGCCCTCCTTTTTATACACACACCAACCTGCACTACTATTTTGAATTTTATGTATTATCTTGTATATCTGAGCCCTGTTGTACATATAGACTTTTATAGAAGACATTTTATATAGTTATTAATTCTTGATTCATTCGTGGTATTTCTTAGCTTTTTTTCTCTTCATGCTACACTGTTGGATATTTTACAACATTTCACTACCTTGCTTTACATTTGATTGTAGGTCATAGATGTGTATTTATACTTTAATGTTCCTTCTGTATTATGATGAATAAACTATCTTAGCTTTTTAAATGCATTTTTAGAAGTAGTATCTGAAGCTGACTTCCTGTAAATAATGTAAATGAACTAGAGTTTAAGTCAATCATTAATCTATGTCAAGTGCAATTCAATGAACTTCTTCCATTGTATATTTAAATGCTTTGTCTTTAATGGCAGTTGTTGAAGTTTTAGAAAAGCCTTTACAAGTGAAAGCTGACAACTCTAGCTAGCTTTACTATTAAAAGTTCTCGTTTGGATTATACTTTTAAAGTGCGATTCCTTTTTGGGTTGGAAGAACCAGCTGACACTTGCTTTTACTTTTGCAGCATGACTACTTTTGGTGAGCTTTGAAAAAAGCTGTTTTACTATTGGAAAACAGAGGTTTGCTGTTTTTGCCATTTATATTGGGAACTGGATTTTTTACTGCAAAGCCATTGTTCGCTCCTTTTGTGGTTAATTTATTTATGCTCTCCGTCGTCCGGATTTAGGAGCGTTTACTCTTTTATCAGTGCAAGCAAACTTGTTGCCTCTGTTTTATTATATATATATATATGTTAGCATATATAGTATATATACATATATATATATATATGTATATATATCTATATATATATACATATATATATAGATATATATATGTATATATATATATATATATATATATATATATATATATATATATATATATATATATATATATGTATATAAAGCGGTTATAGAGAGAGAGAGAGAGATAAACTTTATTCAGCAAAACTTGTGATTTGCTTAACATGGATCCTGCAGTGGGCAAGTCCAGGCGCCATCCTGCTTTTAGTGTTTTGATAAAGCCAAGTTTCCAGTGGAGTAAAGGCCTTTTGAAAGTGATCTAAGACAGAAATGAAGCCATAGCCTGGGTGGTGTGCCACTGCACCTCCCTCCTCACATAGATAGACAGATAGACATATATAGATGAATAAGATAGATTAGATAGACATAGATGGAAGTAGATGATAAGATAGATAGATAGGATAGATGAATGGGAGATAGATGAGATAGAGAGCTTCCTTGCAAAAAGTCATTGCGCAGGTGCAGGATTGTTGGCATGTTCCTCCATGCTGCCTATCTTGACTCTGGCATGTAAGGCATTTTGATACTATACTACATGATGACAATTGTAAATAAGCTGGATGGTATTACAAGGCTACATTGATTCTTAAGTGAGGTGAGATGGAAACCAAACTGAGGGTCCAAGGACAAAATCCACATTGTCTTCGAGTTGGTGATGCCTCATCAAGTCAGAGGAAAGTGACCAGTGGCGTGTCCACTCAGGGATCTGAGTTTGTTCTCTGTTTGGAATTTATCTCTCTGACCTCAAAAGTGTTAGGGGAAGTAATCACTTATCCTTGATTAATCAGATTTCTTGATGACTGTAAAAGCTGAATGTAGAAGTATCAGTCAATCCTAATATAATAAAGCACCTTTTCAAAATAAATTAACTTGCAAGACCAACACCTTGTGCATTGAAAAATAAGCTAAACTACAATGTCAAGAAATTCAGTATCATCCATTTCTGAACCAAAAATTCTACTGCATTTATAACACTCCACTGTCAAGCTGAAGTCAATGATGATAAAGAGACTTGAGTACCTGGGATGATAGGTCCCTTTCCTTTGATCACCATGGCAGTTGTGAAGCTATGAAATCTTTCTATTACTTGGTACAACCACCGTTAAAGGCATCTCTTCTTAAGAAACCAAGGAAGTTGTTTTTTACCTTTAAAACTCTGCCTTGGTCAGGACCTGATTATAGAAGATAATGTAATCAAAGTTTGGTATATATCTTATTGGGGACATATCAAAAAACTTGAAAAACACTGAGGTTCATAGCCTGTAAATTATTCTGGCCTCAAAAAACTTAGCTGTGAGAGAAGGAATCCTTGTTCCATGACTTAGTGCCATGTGAGGCTTTTGAGTGAGAGATCTGTGCCTCTTGCCTACTTTGGGCTGGCCTCATTTTTCTTGACCCGAGTTGAATAGTACCCCGCCAGCACTAGAAGGAGAGAGATCTCACCATGGCAGCATGAAATAAAATCAAATTAGGTGGAGGCATGGGTTCATTACCCACTACCTCTTTCTGCTCTGGAATAAGAGGCTCTCCCTGCAGATCAATCTCACAATACTGATTCTATGTTGTCCTTCACACGTTACTTTCAGACAACTGGAAGGTAAAACCCTTAAATTTATTCTGGGACTTACTCGTCTTACTGCACGCTCCTTGAAAGGAATGTTAGAGGCTGAGGGGTGATTATTGGCAAGGGCAATATGTCCTCTGGTTAAATTGCTTTGTATATCCTAGATCCTATACTTCTAGCTAGAAGAAAAACCCTTGTACTTTGTAGTTAGGGTCTTAGAAATATGTGCTGAACACACGGAAGCACCTGGGAAAGTTAAACATTCTGGGATCACTGTAGAGATATGGTGCCATTGCTGAAAAATGCAATTGCTTTAGGAAACAAAGGACAATCAGCTTTTCTTTGCTTAAAAGCAACCGCCCCCACAGGCAACTGCTGACTTGCACTAGAAAATGTATCGTACAGAGGATTTGTCTACTTATTTTTGTATTTAAATGATTATTTATTAAAAGAGTTGTACATATAAAGCCAAGCCAAAAAAAGTGAAAAGAAAAGCATGTGTAATGTAACATAAAAGTAAATTGACATAAAACATAAATAAAGTTAAGCTAAAGCCCTAATAAACTATGCCTTGTTCAGGTAATGGAATTAAGGGGCATAGTGAGGACCTTAACTCATAGCTTTCATTTATCCATTTTACAGGTATCTGTTGACTCCACTTCAGTGCTATGCAGGGGAAACCAGATCCTGCAGCTCATATCCTGACATGGAAATTGCTCAAGGCATAGAAATCACTTAGATAGAATGCTAGCTATTGCATTATATACAGATATAAAGCATTATTACATGCACTTCATTTCCTATACACACATTATTATTATTATTATTATTAATATATAATATTAGTTGTTAATAATATTATTACACACACACACACACACACACACATTACTGCAGCATCACACACACACACGTGCACACACAATAATAATAATAATAATAATAATGCAATAACACACACACACACACACACACACACACACACACACACAAAGTTTCACTGTGTACACTACCCATGCACTCTTACATGTCTTTGAAAAGTGAAAGAAACCAGAGCTTGTGTGCCCTAAAGTCCACATGGACAGAGAAAGTTAGAAAACAAATATTGTGAGGAAGCAACACTAACAACTGTCCCATGCTACCCCTCACAGCTTCTACTTTCAAATACATCTCAGTGCAAGGATAGGTAATCAATGACAAAGTAAGGAAACCTACACCTGCACTCCACCAATAGAAGTAAGAGTGGATGCAGAGTCAGACTTCCCTACATCTGACCTATCCATGTTTAGAGGTAAAACATTCTTTCTAGGAGGCTTGACATTTCTACTCAAACTCTTATCTGAAACAGCGGGGTCAAACATTTAGAGAAAAGCTTGAATTCAGGTGGAAAGGTGGATCATCTGGGATGGTTAAGGGGCTAAAGTCAGGAAGAGGAAAAAAGGCAACTTCAACTTTGTCTTTTATTTCTCAGTATATGCCAGCATCTGTTCAAAATAAAATGTTTCTGCATAAACAGAGAGTGTAGTAATACCATTTGCTTGAGTACCCCCATGTTAATTTCATGACTTCTGGCCAATTCACTCATCTTAGTGTCACCTTTTTTATCTCTTTTTGGCTCCCCCATAACTGACCATCAGCTACTGTCCACTTAAGGTAAACAGAAGTGTATCTCGAGTGCTAAGCTCTCAGCAGCTTCTCATCCACTGGAGTCTTCTAAACCTGTCTCTAGCTTTCATTCCTGGGGTAACATCCAAGCTATGTTTGGGTGCAGATATAAAATAGGCCAAAGACACATTTAGCAGTCTGGTACTGCTAAGCAGAGGAGTGTTTTCCTCTTTAAACCTCCATTCCCACACCCGGTAACATCCAGTGGGAGGAGCATGCAGTTAATGCATGCACTGCAACACTCCTCACTTCTGCAAGGAGCAGATATCACAAAGTTGCCCTCCCCACCAAGATGTGGCACCATGTACTTGCTTCCCTCAGGCAAATCAAACCAGATGAGTGTGCTACAAGCGTGCATGCTGCCCTCCTTCTCCCAGAATGGGCCATTCTGATTGTCAAAGCCTTACAACATCAAGTCCCTGGAGCTGCTGTTTACATTCTCGGGTCACCTGCGCCATATTCAGTGGCTTCATCCCCCTATGCTACAGGTGCAGTGGCATCCATTACTATTGCTAGTTAGTGTCAAACAAGAATCATGTGTTGGAAACAGTTAACTTCTGTCGTATGAAAGCTGTTAAGTAAGGTTTCAGTAATCAACTGGCCATTTCAGAAATGTACTTTTGCTAGACCTGAGGGATAACAGTGTCAGTCACTGTCTGGGAAGAAGTCCAATATTGTCAATGTTTTAATACAAGCATACTAATCAAAACCCTGGTCCTTATGCCTGTAACATTAAGGAAGGGACAAAAGCAAGCAATCTTAAAGGCTATCCTTGGGGTCATGCTGTCAAAACTCCATCCATAGGGGAGGGGTTTCCTACAGTACTTCTCCTCTTCTCCCCTACCTTTGCAGACCCAGTGGTGCGTTGCATTCCTGAGGGGGTAGGGTGTAATTGAGACATGTGTGTATATTGTTCTTGGGCCTCTGTTACAAATTTAGTCACGTCTCCACCCTTATTGGAAGACGCACCTAAGAGTGTCTTCTTAAAACAATGTCGTTTCCTGTGGCAGATCATCACAGAAGACCACCACAAGGCAATTCTCATCCCTTCCTACTGCTCAGTCCTTCATCAAAGTCAGTAATTGAACACAGGTTAACTGGGCCATAATCTTTCAAAGTTGGTAACATATTTAGCACTTTTATTTCCCTTCACTGTTACTAGTACGGGTGGCAGACGGATAAAGCTCCATGGACTACAATGAATTATGAATGGTTTGGTGTGATAACCCAATATTATGTTTTGATAGAAAACATTCTACACAATTATAAAATAAAAAATTGCAGGGGAGAGAGCAGAGTATTTGCCCAGTGTGAAAGAAAAGCAATCCTGTGGTGCGCTTTGGGAATTTCATGTAATATATTTTTGTTTGCCATGTGCCTAGATGATGACCATAAAACAAGTGTTTGAGAATACTACAGTCAGTGGGATGGTGACACTTCTATTCAAGTCCATGACAATTTCAAAAAACAGGTGCCACTTATCAGGCAACCTAACTCAAAAATCGTTGACAGTCAGGAGGAATACGAGATCACGAATGGCTGGGCTAAGTCATCTATGAGGCCAACTCACTATGCAAGCCCTATGGACATGGAAGGGGTTGAATATCAACAGAATGCTAAGAATTAAAAAAAAAGACACTGTTAAGCTCAAACTAAGAGGTACTTGTAAAACATAAGCTGAAAAGTTTATATAAGATCATTTTATCCTAACAAAACAGTACGGTCACAATTGTGTGATTTAAAGCATGTGCCTTTAGAATTACAATTACATCCTGAATGTTCACATGCTAAACTAAAATGCTAGGAAATGTTAGCCAGTCATATATATCAAAGGACTCTTGCCTGCTACTTTGAGAAAGTGAATGTTTCAAAATGACCCTAAGCTGACCCTAAGATACTGAAAATGTACTGTTAGAGAAACTGAAAACCAAGAACAAGTGAAAAGCACTAATAAAGCAAAGCAGATCCACAACCTGGAAGCTGGCTCTATAAAGCCCAGAATAAAAAGTTGATGAAATGCTGATGTTCCTTCTTCCATGAGGCAAAAAGGCGAGGCTGCAACTTAGCAAAAACTTTGCTTGCTTTAATAACAAACAAAAATCTCCCTCAAAGCGGCTTTAGAAAGCTCAGCCTGAAGGGTGGCTGAGGCTTTTCTTCTAGATACAATAAAATCAAGCTGGTTGTTCTCTCATGGCTCACATAGTCAAACTTCTGGACCCAATAATTCAATTAGTAAAGAGAGAAGGTGCTAATTAACCCTTCTCAAACATTTTGCTGGTGCAAAACCTGGGCTTGCAGTGGCAGGCAGGCTAGACTTACTACACAACTCACTGCAATAGCTCACAACAAAAATAGCCATGCATAAACTTTAATAATCAATTATTTGGTGCACACACAGACGTTGCATAAAACGCACAGTGTTAAAAATAGGCACGAAATTAAAACCATTGTGATATGTTAAACAATATTCAAAAAGCCAATACTATACACATGCTAGTATTGTTAAAATATGTTAAAATGTGCTGTTTATTCAACGCAAAATTTTATTTCTATATTGCAAACTGAAAACACTGGAAAATCGAAAGTTCATAATTTAGCCTCTCTAACTCAGTGACGCCGTGCTGTAATGCTGCAAGCGGGGATCACATTGAGCCCTTGGCTCCACCTTTCACTGCATCTAGTCTTAGCTGCCATAATAACTCTTTATGTATTCTAAAAGAGACTCCAGCCTGGCCCCCCGTTTCATCCAACCTTAGCTGTTCTAAATAATTTCGTGATTTAATTTCCTATGTTAGGGACAAAAAAGGGAATAATCTATAAAAAGCATTAGTTTCCTTTTTTCTTAATTATATTATCATAACTGTTTGCTCATAAATACCATCTTCTGAGGGGTTCTTTCAGTCTTTCCTATGTAGAAACTTTTTACATCTAGTACATAAACCTAAATAAACAATAATAAAATTTGGCATTGCAATTATAATGGCCCCTTAGTTTGATATAGGAATTTTTCTTGATGGTAAAATATAACCTATGTCCATTGAATATAGCCGAGGCATTGTTTTGCACATTCCACATTTGTATGTGCCTTCTTTATTATTATCACTACTTGCCATTGGTTTATTCTGATTCACATCTCTAGCATTTCTTTAAATTAAAAATTGCCCCTCACGTCTAATGAATCTAGGAAATTCAGAATCCATATTAGCCAACCTATACGTCCCAGTCTTAGGGATCGTATGCCAGTATTTCTTTTGCTACACTGTTTTCACGTAACCTCATAAAAAAATCAATACTAAAAGTATGGATGTATCCTTTTGTTCCTTATTCTGCAGGCTGCTGCCCACTAGGCATATTGATGTGCCTGAAAGTGTCTAGGAGAGGTGGATATTTTTGTTTCCCTACACCTAATAATTTCTGTCGCTAGGCTCTTCAACAAGAAGGCTTGGATACCCTCTTTCAAGAATCTTTTTGAA
>NW_025050812.1:0-11995 GCF_019279795.1 Protopterus annectens
TTATCTAGAGAGGAATTTGTGTTGGGAGTTTGGTTATTTTGACACTACCTAAAAAAGGCACAATAGGAGTGGCTAATGGCTTTGCCAGTATCGCAAAGCCTAGAGGAGACAGGTGCAGACCATCTCTCTGAAAAGGCAGATTAAGTGAGGCCTGTTGACCATGTCTTTGAGCTGACAGATATTGGTTCCCTTTGGACTGGTACTAGAAGCTAAGCCAATTGTTAATGTCAATCATTTTTTGTTTTTATTGCAGTAGCATACAAGGAGAAGGTAGAATGGTGCTTAAGGCTAGGCTTATACCTACCTGTGACACATAATCTGAAAACACTGTCATTTCTCTCTTCATATAGTCCAGTGAGGTAAGTCTGGAAAGTTATTCACCCCAGCATGGAGTGTGACAACAGTCATACCAGTAGTTGTGGTTGGAGTGACTTGAATGGCTTGGTGACTTGACAGATTCTCAGCATTACGACAGGCAGCTAACTGTAAATAGCTTCTTTATCCAGCCTGGTGAGGGAAAAATGTGTGTGTCTCACAGCAGAAGTTACCTATGACCCAGTACATAATAATTTTGTGATGTTATGCCTTATGGACTTATTTGTTGAGACACTGGAGATGTGGTATTGCTATGTGTTATGGTTGTTTTTTTACATTGTTATGTGTGTAAGTGATTTTCGTTTGGGAGGCCGGGTTTTGGTCTGACAACTTCTTTGGCATTTGATTTGCCCTTATGTAAGAGTCTTTCCTCTAATTTTATAGTGAAACTACATCTTTCACATAAATTATTTGTTTCAGGACTCAGGAGTAAGTGGTTATCAGTATACATGAGACAATTGCTACATTGCCTCAGGATACCCATATGTATCAGGCTGGCCATAGAGATGATGGGAAACTGCCCGTCCTTTATAGTAGGCTGTTACTGTATGTTTTATTAAGGAAAGAAATGGATTAATTGGACAGGACTGTACTGGCAGCACTGAGAATACAAAAGAGACCTATACTCTGTGTAGGTTAAGGTTGATCAAGAAGATAACACCTCTCATAGGTTCATAGGTTCATAGGTAGATACAAGGCTATCTGCCCTAGGGCATTTATAAGCCTAGCCAGAGTGTACTTGGCTTCCGCCTCCCTATTAGATTAGCCTACTGTGCCTCTTTAAAGTAGGTCACAGAAGGTACCCTTTTAAGATTAGTTTACTGCGCCTCTGTCTAGCAGGACACACAGAAGAGATCAGGGGTGAATTTGTGATCTCTCATTCCTGGCTGCGTCCAGATTTTGTTGAAGAGGGTCAGCGAGGGGCTATATGTCTAATATGAATTAGTATTCTATTCAAAGTGAGGGAGCCTCTGGGAAATGAATCTGTCCCCTCCAGCATGTCCTATTTATTTTTTGTGCTGAGATTTAGGTCCCTGGATCATTGTATGGCACTCTAAGAGGACTTGGATTTTTTGAGGTGGAGCATGTCCATTAATTCTGGAGTTTGACATGGCTTTGTATGTCAGGCATAGATCGCCTCTGAGTAGGCAGTAAGCAACTAAAGTAGAGCTGGAGTTTCTTTAATCAGAGCTGCATAGGACATCTGTTTTACAGCCCGCATGATGATCCTCTTGGTGAGGTACTTTTGGGGTCTTTCCAGGTTGCTGCAGGTGGCGTGAGTACATCCCAAAGGCATTGTGATACAAAATTATGGGCCTGATGAGTGGCTGCAGATGGGGCACAATGACCTCACTTGATCCTAGATCACCGAACCCTTTCGTGATAAGGTGGGCTATATAGAAGGTCTTTCTAACCACTTTGGCAGCGTGATTATCAAAGGAGAGATGACCTATCTATGTTGGTCCCCAAATCTCTAATTACTTCTTCCGTGCTTAATGGATACCACCTATGTGGTAATTTTGTGGAACCTGCTGTTTTCCCAAAAGGGATGACTATGTACTTTTGCTAGTATTCAGCTTGAGGCCGTGAGCTCTGGCACCAAGCTTTCCATCTCTCTAGCCGAGACCCTTTTTGGAGGATGCTTGTGTCAGATGGAGTATTCGATTATGGCCCCCCAGTTTGCAGGTCCTCATGCGAGAACTTTTGTCAGCCATAATCCCCGTGTTAGCCTGAATCTCAGAGAAGTATATACCGAACAAGAGAGGTCCCAGAACTGAGCCCTGTGGGATGCCACTTGTAACTGGTTTGGATTCGGACATGGCACCTGCGTATTCTGGACCATGTGGGTTCTATCTCTGAGCCAGTTTGCAACCTCATCTTGTGATATAGGGGTTGATAATATTTCTAAGCTGGTAAGCTTATTTATTAGATGCCAGGAAAGGGTATTGTGTGTGAAGGCTTTTGCAGGTCCAGGTGAGGCTGTGTGGTTTCCACCTGCCCTCATCTATGGCTTTGGTAACTGTTTCAAAAGAAATCAACTAGGTTTAAGAGGCAAAGATCTGCCCTCTTAACAAAGCCACTGGGTAGGGTCCAGTGTCTGGAGGCCCCCAATGTGTCTTTGTTTATGAGATTCTTATGATAATCGCTCCATAGCTTTACAGACCAGACTAGTCAGGCTTATGGGTGAACTAGTTTCGGTCTGTTGTGGCACCACCTTTGTGGAGTGGGACCACTGTAGCTGTATGCCATTCTTTGGGTACATATCCTGTAGTAAGGCTAAGTTTGAACAGTGACTTAATGTGAGGGTTCAGTTCTTCTTGGAGCTCATGTAAGACACAGCCTGGGACACCGTCTGGTCCAATAGATGCTGTGTTTTTTGCTTTGGAGAGGGCAGCTTTCACCTCTGCATCTGTGATGTCAGGGAGGTTACATTCAGTTGGGATAGGCATTTGCTCCTTTGGGGAAGGAAAGTTTAGCTGAATCTGTCTGCCAGGATGTTGGCTATGTCTGTAGGTTCGTTATATTTTGCCGTTATGCAACAATTCAGAGCATATCTGGGAGTTTCCACCCATGTTCCTGTTTACCATAACTAAAGAAGGCCTTGTGATTATCTTTAGTGTCTAGGGCAATTTTCTTTGAAACTGGCCTTTGATGATTTTATGAGAGAAGGAAGCAGTTTCTTGCTAATACTGATCAGAGATGCCTTCCCTTTTTGGGATTTTGCTCTGTCATGTAGTAGCTTCCTCCTTCTGTTGTATAGCTTACTTATGGCTGGGGTCCACCAGACCGGTCTCCTGTTTTTGGAGGAGTGAGTCTTGGTTTTATTTGGGATAGCACGATCCATGCATTCCTGCAGGTGCTCATAGAATGCATTTGTAAAGGATTCTGTGGATTGGGCTGTATTATCCTCTGGCCCAGGGGCTTTGAAGGATTCCATCTTAGTCTTGAGAAGATCAAAGTTGGCTTTTGAGAAATTCTTTACAGTGATTTCCTTAGCTGGGGTGGGGACGGGATATGGATGTCCAGGGAAATTTGTTTATGATCAGATCTTACCAATGAGGGTTTGCCTCTGGTGTGGAACATAGAGTTCCCATGTTGGTGATGACCAGGTCCAATATGTTGTTCCCTCTTGTGGGAGTGGTGACCAGTTGTTCCATTGCGTTAGAGTTTATAAATTCAAGGAACCATTGGGTGAGGGTGTTTGGGCTTGAGTAGTTTTCCCAGTCAATGTTTGGGTAGTTGAAGTCACCCAATAACATAGTGTTTGGAGAGACCTTCATATTCTCCAGTGTTCTCAGGAATGCCAAGTGGGGTTCCTGTAATAGGGAGGGTGTTCTGTAGCAGGCTACAAACTGAAAGGCAGTTTTGCCCACTGTTAGTTGCACATGGATGGTTTTGGATGCTTTGTGCAGTGCCACCAACCTGGAGGTGTAGGTATCTTTGATGAATATAGATACTCCCCCTTGTTTTGTGCTTTGGTCCAGGTTTTGGGCCAAAAAGCATGGTATGAGTTATAACCTGGCAGTGCTGGGGTGCTCTCAGGAGCCTTGAACCAGGTTTCTGTTACTGCACAGACATCGATTTTCTCCATGCTGAGGAGAGCCTCGAGTGCGTGCATCTTGAGGTTTAGACTTTTGGCATTGAGTAGCATTACCTTTAGTTTTTTATCCGTGGGTTGTCTATGGAGGTGGGTTTGTCCTTTGAGCCTTGCCTAAAAAAGGCACTATGGGGGTGACAAGAGCCTTGGCCAGTATATGAAAGCCTAAGGGCGACAGGTGCAAGCCGTCCCTAGCGAAGCAACGTGGCTTGTCGAGCATGTCATCCCAGGCTGACAGACACTGGATCCCCTTTGAATGACACCAATACTTTAGCCAATTGTTGAAACTGATCATTTTGTCTTTATACTGTGACATCATTCTTGGTGAGGGCAATATGCTACTCAAGGTCAGGGTCATACCAGCCTGGGCTACATGGTCAGAGAGCTCTTCTATGTCTCATTTCATGTAGTCCAGGGAGGTACATCTCAGGTCATTCACACCAGCATGGACAATGATGGAGTCATACTTGTACTTGCTTTGGAGTGACCTGAGTGCTCGTGTTATGTGGCGGATCCTGGCACCTGACAAGCAGCTTACAGTGACCTTCTCCTTGTTCAGTCTGGTGAGTGGGACGTCAGTGTGCCGGACAATAGAGTCCCCTATAACAAGCGTATTTGGTGTGTAGTTTGGCCTTAAGGGCTGTGACTGTGAGGCACACTGATTTTGTGAGATATGTGATTCGTGGGTATTGTTGAGGGGTGGCTGTTGCTTGGATATCTGCTTAGAAGGTCTTTGCTGTTTAGGCAGATTTTTATTTAGAGCCTCCGAGTATGTTTTTGTGTGTTTATGTGTTGGGTATGCAGATGCAATAGGTCTGTGTGAGACTGGATTTGTGGTGCAGGTGGTTACCTTTTCCTCCTGACTGACTGTGCCAGTCTTGGGTTGAGAGAGCTCTGCCTCCAGTTTGGCTGTGTAACTGCATCTCTCACATGTATTAGAGTTTGTTGGAAGGAGGAGAGGATTGTCTGTGTACATAAGGCAATTGTAACATTGCCTCAAAATTTACCAGCTGGACTGGAAAGTAACCTTAAAACTGACCCTTGGACATACCAGATTAGTATAGGAAACTGTTTTTTTACTGATCAGATTAGGGAAGGGAACTGATTTTTCACTTGATCAGGAAGGACCAATCAGGAGCCTAAATCTTATGAGAAGTCAAGGAGGGTGTAATGCTTTAGTTAGTTTGTGTTTCCTTATAAGAGCTGAGCAAGTGCAGGGCTTTAGAAAGAGAATAGAGTGATTACTTTGAGAGTTTGAACAGTTCTAAGGGAAAAAGTGAAGAGCAGACTTTGTGGAGCATGGAATAGTTTAAACCTGTTTAGGCGGCACTGCCCGACACTGCTCAGTGTGCAAAACCGTGCAAAAAGAGAGTTGTACGGTTTTAAGAGAGAGAGATCAAGGAGTTTAGAATTTGACCCAAAATGGCCAATAAAACTACAGCTTCTAGGTAGTAACCACTCCTCCAAGGACAGGCAGGCTGTTCAGTGTTTACCACTCCCACTGATGAACACAGAGACTTCCCTTTAGCCCAAGCAAGCACTGGCCTTCTAGAAACTTCCAAACAGCTCAGAACAACAAATCTGTAACTGAACTTTCTTAACTCTCAGAAAGTGGGAAAAAAGCAAGATTTTTTGTTATTTTTTTTTTCTTTTTGTTGTAGTTTAAAGGTAGCAGAGATACACAAGCAGCAAAATAATCACAACAGTGCAATAAATGACCCCACACTTGAGTGCTAGGCCAAAATCAGGTAAAATGCAGTTTTTAGAGAGAAAAAACGATTTTAAAATTAAGTGCAACACAAGAAATGCAGTAAACAGGCTCTAGATGTGTTCCAAGTATTGTTACTGTTACAGATATAAACTTTAGCAAGCCGGAAAATGCCAAAAAGTAGGTGGCAAAGCAGTAAAACTTAGCAAAAAATCAGAAGAAAATACTTAAAATCACAAAAGTGGCTCCTTTTCTTCTCTCAGTGTTTTCTCCCCTTGGTAGGTGCTTCAGCAACAACTAGCAAGCCTGAAAAGATGCCAAAACCACGTGGTAGTCGGGTTTTAAGAGAGAGAGATCAATGAGTTTAGAATTGACCCAAAATGGCCAATAAAACTACAGCTTCTAGGTAGTAACCACTCCTCCAGGGACAGGCAGGTGGTTCAGTGTTTACCACTCCCACTGGTGAACACAGAGACTTCCCTTTAGCCCAAGCAAGCACTGGCCTTCTAGAAACTTCCAAACAGTTCAGAACAGCAAATCTGTAACTGAACCTTCTTAACTTTCAGAAAGTGGGAAAAAAGCAAGATTTTTTGTTATTTTTTTTTTATTTTTGTTGGCCATCTATCAGTATGCAACTGAGGAGTTGCTTCACTTGAAAACGGTATGAGAATTACTTTTTTTTCATATGTAAAGGGGGTCTATTCTATAGGAGTGGAATTATTTCAGTGACATATGTATATCTCACTAACAGATTGTTTATGCTGTAGAGAAGATTGAGGTTTTTAGTGCAAATGCTCATGGTATTGCTGGTTTCTTTACATGCATGCACCATTAAAATTATTTTTAATATGCTATACATGCAGATATTATAAAACTATAATCATTCTTGGGAACAGGTGAACCTGCTGACCAAAACTGACATGAATTCATATAAATTGTTTTTCCATCTGCTGTATTATTTTTATTAAATGTATTCATTCTTTCTTATAAATCTGCTGCAGGGCTAACTACCTGGCAGTGTGAACCTGGGAACTAGATGATTGTCACTGTTGAAGTGACACCCAGACCCCCATGTACAAAAATGGGAAAAAAGGGTTGTGGGTGGGTGGATGGATAGATGGATGGAGGGATGGATGGATGGGTGGGCGGATGGATTCATTCTTATGAATAAGTTAACCTGCAGGCCAAAACATACAGTAATTTGTAGAAATTCTACTTTTATCTGCTGTATTATTTTTGTAAAGATTAATATTTTTTAGTTAGTTATGAAGTTTTACAAGTCCCTCTGTTGCTCCCTTCAATCAGGATTATTTTATTCATATATTAGAGCAGGGGTGTCCAACCTTTTGGCTTGCCGGGGCCGCATTGAGTGAACAGAAATTGTCTTGGGGCCGCATATAAAATATATCATATAGTTAACTCTTTCACTGCCAGGGGAAACCAAAGTAGACCTCCTGGCTGTACTGTAGGTGCATTCGAACAATTAATAAATGTAATAAATGCCTAATATTTGCCTTAAAATTCTAATTCTCATTCTGATTTTAATTCTCTAATCTAACAGTTAACTGTACCATCTTAGTTAATATATAGATTTTTTTTTTACAAATAAACAGATATTCACTACAGCAGTAGCATTTCTCAGTGGGAAAACCACTCCAGCAGTCCATCTACATACAATGTCAACATTAGCAGTCCTACAATACTATAATCCACAAAAATAAGTCAACAAATTTGCAATAAAGTAAAGAATTCACATTAGACTTAATAAAACAATTCTGAATTAGCTACAAGAGGGTCTCACCCAAACAAATGACTGGTGCCAGAAACATGGCCTCAAGCTAAATGACAAAAAGTGCACAATCATCCCCTTTGAGAGAGTGATGTCCCCACACATTATCACATGAATAACAATGTAAGCATGCAATCAGTTGTGAGGTGCTTGGGCACCCAGGTTGATAGAAACCTGACTTTTGACCACCACGTTGTCTCGGTTAATAGGAAAGCTTTTACATGGCCCACCTCATTAGTAATGGTATCTCATCCAGGGACAAGGAGGTCATAACATACCTGTATTCTTCCTTTAAAGAGCAATTATTAATTGCAACACCATTTTGTACCTCAGCAAAACACCATGCCAAAAGAAAGATTCCTCCTCGGCTACAACCATTTCTGACAAAAAAAGGTCAAAGGACTGAGTTCACTTAGTTATCCAAACAGACAAAAAAGCTTCTTGCTTTCCACTGTCGCTCACTGGTCCCTATAAATTTCATCACTGGCTTGCTTTCCAGACTAAGAAAGATCCTGCCTCAAGAGACTTTCTCTACCTCAGAAATACTGGTTATATTTAAAACACTCACTACAAAGACCACAGCCTTCACTACAATATAAACAAGCCACTTTGTATGGACAGGTTCTTGACACAAAAACTTTCAACTTCTGTAAATAGCTCCTCTCATTATCAAAGAATGTAGTTCAACAACAGTACAACTGGATGGATAGCCATGAATGTACTCCTTAAGTAAGTAGCATAGCCTTCATCAAACCGGAAGGAAAATCCACATACTAAACTTTCCCAGCTGGATGGCTAAGATCTAATATTGGTTACTCAAGTCTACTTGTCTAAGAAGAGGGGCCTATTTAACTAAGAATTCCATTTGCAAAAATATATTCAGTATACATATTAAATATTTCTCTCTTATATACACACACACTCACACACACACACAGAAAAGGAGCCCCTACTTGTAAAATAGGCAACCTCAGTAATCACATGACACAGTCTCACTGATTGAAATTGTCTGGAAGTCAAAATAGCTGAAAAAAAATCATAATAGAGATGGATTCATCCATGCAATTTCCAACCACCAAAAGGACCATCAATAAATCAACAAACAACTGCTCAGCAAAAATGAAATCAATAAGAAATCTATAAACTCTCTAAGATCATACTACATACTGGAGTAAGCATTATAACTTCCTCCAATCTAAAGCCATTTGACATTCAGACATTTTAATTTGTGCAGAAGTTATTCACAGTCTGACCGTTTACTAAGCTGTAATGCTACTACATACTGGAGTAAACTTATAACTTCCCTCCAATCTAAAGCCATTTGACATTCAGACATTTTAATTTGTGCAGAAGTTATTCACAGACTGACCGTTTACTAAGCTGTAATGCTGACCATCGCTTTAGAAAAAAACAAACTCCCACAAACTCCCACACTCCCACGCGCCTTGTCAATAGCTCAAAGTGAAGAAAGGATTACTTTTTTATTTATTATGTATTTATTTAATTTTGGTAAACATCTTTAAAACTGTTAAAGTAGTAGTAATAAGAAACGTATTTGCAAGGTTACATGGCAGTTTATATTGGAAATAAGTGGAGATATTAAAAATGCTCTGTTTCTCGTAATTATTCTGAAAAGTCTTCCAAGGTAAATACAACCTTCTGATTTAGCATGGAACCATACCTCTCAACCTTAGAGCAAAAATTCTGGACAAAGCGAAAAATAAAATTGGGACACAGGCCCAAAAATAGTTATGCATCACAGAAACCATTGAAACAACTGTAGCTGCAAACATTATGCATCACGTATGTTTCTATCCCATTATTGTCAGTTAAGCATTATATGGCTCATTCAATCCTGCCTTCTTTTGCAACAAAGAAAACCATACTTTGAAAAGACAAATACATTAAAAATAATAAAACACATTGGCTCCACATCCTCAAACTTCCTACCTGCAAACAACCACAGAGCTTTCATTGAAACTAGGTCTGCTTATTTCCACAGAATGACACCTCTCCCTAATTAAGTCTAATGGTATACAATCTACCAGGATCTGGACTACCTGAAATAAATTAAATTATAGCCTGTAAACTGCAAGTGCACTTTGTTTAATTAAACTACATTTCAAAGCCCACTTGCAGTATTTTTTCAGCAACATCCCAATATCCATTTCCAGGTCACTTTACAATACATTGGCAGTGGTAGACTTAGCATCATCCAGATCCCTACAGGACCACAATCATATTGCTAACATTGCCCATTAAATGTAAATATCCATCCACTGTAAATGGCAAGAAGCTACGTCTTAAAATAATCTATTTCTGGCATTCCTAGTACCCAAGTATCAGGTTTTGAAACAAAGAAAAATATTCTCCACAGTTTGTAAGTCTCTGTCTTTAATAATCATCTACTATTGCAGCACTCCCAACACAAACACACACATACACACTAAATCCCCCAACATTTAAAAAATGACATTGTGCCCACCTGATTTGCCAGTATTGATGGTCCACCAAAGATATGCTTACTGTTGTCCAATCTATCACTGCTTAGAACCCACCAATGACAAGACAGTACTGGGTGATTTTTTTGTTTGTCAAAAAAAACAATAAACTTTATATGCTACAGTCCTACATTAGTCAATCCACTACTCACTAACTAACCCTTGGCTGCTGTGTCATTCTTACTCCCTGGGACTGCATTACCTTGGATGACTACTTTTATTTCCTAAGCAAAATACACAAATTGGAAGATGAGGCAAAAATCCAGACATTCTTCAAAAATCCATACAGTTGAGAGGTATGATTTCATATTCAATACAACACTCTCCCTGTCAGAAAAGCTGCAATTTAATGAAAGTGTACTTTTAATGTAGGATGCATTTGTGAGCTAACTTGTTTGTACATTAGCCTCTTTGTGCATGTGTCTCTCTCTGTCTCTCTGTCATGCACACAAACACACACACACACTTCTACTTTCACGCACGCAAACATTCTGCTTTCATGCATGCACTCACTCACACCATACTTACCTATTAACACAGGTTAAGTGCTGTCTCTTGAAAAGTCAATGGCAGCAAATCCATAGACGAGTTCCTCTTCAGCAAGAACACACACATTGATTCTTTGGCATGAAATAATGGCGCGAACACACAGACCCTTCTTTGGCGCAAAAAAATCAAAACTAGAAGGATGCTTTGGTGCATGCACACACCGATGTTAGAGTTACAGGTCATAGGCGCGAAAAACACAACAAAAAAGTGTTTTGGGGCATGCGTACATCGATGTTGGAGTTAGAGGTAGAGGGCTGCATGGCAGAGCTCTGAGGGCACTTATCGCGGCCCGTGAGCCGGAGCAGGTTGGACACATCTATATTAGTGAATGGGCGGCCTGTACAACACTCGCTGATGGGAGAATGAACTTACTTCTCAGGGTGTTAATCTACAGATAACACCTACTGAAAAAATGAGTCACTGCCATGGAGCTTGAATTGAAAAAACTAATAGTCTCCATTATTTTATGCTCGCTAAGAAGCACTTTTGTTAGTTAATTAGTGTAAAATAAAAAAGAAAAAAATAAAATAAACAACTATGTGTGTTTATGTGTTTGTGTCTGTGTGTGAGAGTGCATGTGTGTATGAGAGTGAGAGAGAACTCGATTGAGTCATTATTTTACACTCGCTAAGCAGCGCCTTTGCTGTTTAGCGAGTGTAAAAAAAGTATGTTTGCATCTCTGTATGTGTATGTGTGTTTCTGTTTCTATCTGCTTGTGTGAGTGAATGTGTGCATAAAAGCAGAATAGACTGTCCTGGGGATTTAGTAAAACCCACGTAGGAATAGTGGAAGACCTACATGGAAGGTATTGTGGCCATGTATGTGGATCCCCCTTGGCAGTGCACCTTGCATATTAATGGAAGTGCGCTACTGAGTAAGAGCCATGTAACACGGTTACTGAATACGTGTAGGGAGTGTGTTACTGTGTCTGGAGATGAGTAACACACTCCCTGCACTGTGAAAGTGCTAGATATTCAGTATATGGCACTAAAATGAAACAGTTATTATGTCATTTTATGGGGGGTATTTGCATGGCACAGCTCTTAGCAGTGGAAACATGCCAGACATCTATAAATATAAACTGGGTGCATTTAATTATGAATGGAAAGGTCAAGTTTAAACATAACTGAGTGGGTTTGCACAGCACGGTGTGGTGCTCATCAGTGCTTAAACATAACTGAGAACTATACAGAAATGTATAGCAGTAGTCTACATATACCTGAAGCTGAATGGTTAGAGTCACAGCTGTAGGTGCATGGTTCAAATACACAGACAGGCCATTCAGCTTTTATATTTGATAGAAATATTATATAAATTATTTATTTTTTATGTATGTATTTATGACATTTGTTAACCAGGTTAGTCCAGCTGGACCAGAAGCCCATTTTCAGTGGAGACCCAAGGAGAAAAGTTCCAGTTACACACAAGTTTGCAATATATCAAATTCATGCCAAAAAAAAAAAAGGGAAATAATA
>NW_025050813.1:0-13077 GCF_019279795.1 Protopterus annectens
AAGGGAAAAATTTTGGGGTTGTTGGTTTATTTTGTGACACTAATTAGATTTTTGGTGTTCAGATCTGAGAGTCTCGATGGAATGTAAGTGGCGTAGGATGGCAGTAGGAGGGCGGAGCATTTGGTGGGGTATGAAGATTAGCCTGTGAGCTCTAGTAAGTTGGAGGTAGTCCAGATAGCTTGGGAATCCCTAATACCTGGAACTAGGAGAATGGAGGACAATGCAGTGATGGGAGGAGTATTTGGCTTTGGTGACACATTCAGAAATTTTGTTATAACAATTTTGTAGTCTGGAAGATTTGGAGGAAGATAGGTTGGTTAGTAAGGGAGCACCGCACATTAGGGAGGGAAGGAGGGATGTTTTGGCAAAAGTATGTCTAGTGGAAGGAGAGAAGAAGTGACTGTTTCTATATAACGTCAAGTTTTTGATTGTTTTATGTTTTGCTGTATGTGGGTTTCAAATTTTAAGTGTTCATCTATAGTTACACTGAGTAATTTAGCACAGGGAATGACTTCAATAGGAGAGTTGTTTTGGCTTAGGACTTGGAAGGAGGTTTTATCAAAAGAGAAGGATTTTGAGGGTGGGAATATTAATATTTTGGATTTGTTAGCATTTAGAGAAAGGTGGTTTTGGATCATCCAGGTCTCTATGGTTGAGAAGGTGGTCTGGGTCTTAGAGGTTTGTGAAGGTTAGTGGCAGAACAGACTAAAGTTGAGTCATCAGCATATTGGATGACTTTGGCATTGGGGATGGCAAAGTGAAAGGTATTGATAAAAATATTGAACAGCATTGGACTGAGAATGGATCCCTGAGGTGAGATGCCTTTTCTCCATTTCACAGCCTGAGATCTGTCAGACAAGTAACTTGAGAACCAAGATAGGATGTTTTGGGAGAGAGTTAGGTTTGAAAGATGGCTCAGAAGATGGGTATGGGAAACAGTATCAAATGCCTTGGAAATATCTAACAGCACTATTGATACTATGTAACCGGAATCACGGGCATGATTGACTATATATTGGAATGACAGATGAGCAGTTATAGTGCTATGCCCAGGTCAGAATCCATGTTGGGTTGGAGTGAGAAGTTAATTTTGAGTTAGGAAAGGCACAAGTTGGCAGGGAATACATTTTTGTAGGAGCTTGGAGATTAGGGAGAGGATAGCTATGGGGCGGAAGTTTGAGATATTAGTGCTTTTGCCTGCTTTATGGAGAGGTACAATAAAGGCTGTACTACAGAGTTTGGGGATGTAGGATTGCTGTATGGCTCTATTGGTTAAAATGGTAATAGGGAATGCGAGCCCATCAGCAGCAGACTTGAGAAAGTATGAGGGAATGTTGTCAGGGGCATTGAAGCAGGGTTTTAGTTTGGAGAGAACTCTTTTTATGTCAATGGTGGAGATAGGTTTGAACTCGAACATAGAGGGAGAGTTGGGGTCAGTAGATAGGGGGAGGGCATGGGTGAGGAAGAATGCAGAGGGGAGAGGTTGTTGACAGGAAAAGTTTTGGTTAGTTGTGATACTGAGTTTATAAAGAAATAGTTGAATAAAGAGGCTATTTCTAGATCAGATATGCTGGGGTCAGGGCAGGGATTGTTTTTGGTGCCTGAGTTGAGAAGTGTATTTATTGAATTCCAGAATTGTCTGGGGTTCCTTGTGTGATTAGACTGGAGTTTAATGTAGTATGATTTTTTGTCACTGATCATTTGTTTTTTTGTAAGGTTTTGGAACTGTGTATATTGAAGTATGGTTTCAGGGAATTTTTTTTTTTTGGTAAAGTTTCCAGGATTTGTCTCTTTGGCACATAAGTTGTTTGGTGTCTTTGGTTAGCCATGGGGCGGTATTGGTTTTTATTCTTTTTGTTCTTGTTGGTGGTAGTGAGTTTAGAGCATTTAGGAAAGTGAAACTAAAAAATCGATGGCATTGTCAAGTGGAAGGGTTGTGCATCTGAGAAAGTGAAATGCCATGGCAAACATGCCCATGCTATCAGTACACTTCTAAGAAATGCATACAGATAAAAGTAGCATTTGCTCAAACACTGACATAAAACCACATAAAACCAAGAAACACAAAACTAAACATCTATAGCAGGGGGGCCCCTGCACCCCCCACACTCCCCTTACTTAAATATAACAACTCCGAAGTCACACTACATTGCTGAAATGGGAAATCTTCCCTTTCCGCTCTGTACAGAGATCTCCATTCAGTCAGATCGGACTTTTACAAGTTTGAACATATGGTCTCGGCCATATGTGGTTCGAACTTATAAACGTTTGATCTACTGAACGGGACCCAGATATATATATATATATATATATATATATATATATATATATATATATATACACATATAGATATATATATACATATATATACATATACACATACACACACACACACACATATATATATATATATATATATATATATATATATATATATATAAAGATTTTTCTTACTGACATTTCAGCATATGCAGTATATAGGATCATAGGTTCATAGGAAGTTAGTAGGCTAATGGCCCTGGGGTCCATACAAGCCTAGCCAAGAGTTTATCCCCACAAAGAAACCTCAGTCAGCACCTGTACCCACCTGTCAATGAGGGACAAAGGTGGAACATCTGGGACCAATTTGTGGTTTCCTATAGTCTCTTAATCTTGTTTTGTTTCCTCCTCTTCACTTAAAAAAATACTCTTTATTCATTTGCTCTTACTGTAACTGTGTTCTATCTACTTTATTACCTTATTTTGCTGTTCTGTATGCTCTTAAGTATTCAGGTGCTCTTATTCTGCATTTATTAGTGCTTGTTAGTAGCCTGATTAAATTTATCTGCTACTCTAAGTATCTTAGTTTTAGGTTTAGCACTTGTGCTTCAGGCCAGTTGTTTTACATTTACAGTTTTTGTGGTCTACACTCTTGTGGACAAACTCTTATCAAAACCGCTCTCCATAAGTGCACCAAATATTCAGAACACTATGTTTGGACATTTTCCACCAGTTTCTCCTGTCAGCCTGGTTGACATGGGCATGCTGAGACAGTGTAGCAACTGCCTCATAGGTTCATAGGTTCATAGGTTCATACTAGGCTATCTGCCCTATGGCATTTATAAGCCTAGCCAGAGTGTGTTTGGCTTTCGCCACCCATTTTAAATTAATTTTGCTATGCCCTTTTTCGAAGTTAGTATACTGTGCCTCTGTCTAACAGTAACACAGAAGTGATACCCAGGGTAAACCTACGATCTCCCATCCACTCATCAAGATTCCTCTTGAAGAGAGTCAATGAGGGACTCTGCCTAACTTGGACTGGGATTTTATTCCGGAGTGAAGGGAGCCTCTGGGTTATGAATCTGTCCCTCCAGCATGTCCTATTTATTTCAGTGCTGAGGTTCAAGTTCCCCGAGCGCGTAGCTTCGATGGGATTGATTTTTCTGAGGTGCAGCATGTCCATTAATTCGGGTTGGACATGGCTTTATCGTCATGCACAGATACGCCTCTGAGCGAAGCGGTATGCCACTGAGTAGAGCTGGAGTTTCTTTAACCAGGCAGCATATGGCATCTGTTTGAGCCCTTTGATCCTCTTGGTGAGGTACTTTTGGGGTCTTTCCAGTTGCTGCAGGTGTCTGGTAAGGTACATCCCAAAAGGGGCATTGTACTCAATTATGGGCCTGATGAGGGATGAATAAAGAGGCACGATGACCTCCACTGATCTAGATGTGAATCCCTTCATGATTAGGTGGGCTATATAAAATGTTTTTCTAACCACTTTGGCCATGTGGTTGTCAAATGAGAGATTGCTATCAACTTGGGTCCCCAGGTCCCTAATTACTTCTTCTCTACTTAATGGATTACCACCTATGTGGTAATTTGTTGGCACTTTGTTTTTGCCAAAGGGGATGACTATACACTTTTTGGCGTTTAGCTTGAGGCCATGGCTCTGGCACCAGTTGTCTGTTTCTATGAGGCCCTTTTGGAGGATGCTTGTGTCGGCTGGAGAGTCGATTATGGCGCCCGTTGCAGTCATCTGTGAACTTGGTCAGCCACAGTCCTTCCATGTTGGCCTGTACCTCCGAAATATATACCCGAACAAGAGAGGTCCCAGGACTGAGCCTTGTGGGACGCCACTTGTAACTGGTTTGGAGTCTGACATGGCTCCAGCAATTCTAACCATGCGGGTTCTGTCCTTGAGCCAGTTTGAAACCCATCTAGTGACATAGGGGTTTATATTTAAGCTGGTGAGCTTATCTATAATGCCCGAGTGGGGTATTGTATTGAAGGCTTTTGCGAGGTCCAGGTAGGCTGTGTGGACCACCTTCCCCTCGTCAATGGCCTTGGTGACTGTTTCAAAGAAAATGACCAGGTTTAAGAGGCAGGATCCGCCCTTAACAAAGCCAAAATGGGTAGGATCCAGTGTCTGTAGGTCCCCAATATCTTTATTTATGAGGTCCATGATGATCCTTTTCATAGCTTTGCAGACCAAGCTAGTCAGGCTTATGGGGCGATAGTTTCCAGGATCTGTTGAGGCACCACCTTTGTGGAGAGGGACCACTTTTGCTGTACTCCACTCTTCGGGTACATATCCTGTAGTAAGGCTGAGATTGAACAGTAGTTTTATGTTTGGGTTTAGCTCTTCTTGGAGTTCATGTAGGACGCAGCCCAGGACACCGTCTGGTCCCATTGATGCTGTGTTTTTTGCTTTGGAGAGAGCGACTCTTACCTGAGCATCTGAGATGTCAGGGGAGCAGCACTCTGTTGGGATAGATATTTGCCCTTTTGGTGGGAAGTGGGGGAGAAGTTTGCGCTGAACCTGTCAGCTAGGATGTTGGCAATGTCTGTGGGTTCGGTGTATTTTTTGTCATTTTGGACTAATTCTGAGCATATCTGGGAATTCCCACCCAGGTTCCTAACATAACTAAAGAAAGCCTTGTGATTATCCTTAGTGTCCTGTGCATTTTTTCTCTCAAAGCTGGCCTTAGACGACTTTATGAGTGCCCAAAGTTTTTTGCTAATACTGATCAGAGATGCCTTCCCTTTTTGGGATTTTGCTCTGTCATGTAGTAGCTTCCTCCTTATATTGTATAGTTTGTTTATGGCCGGGGTCCACCAGACAGGACGTCTGCCTTTGGAGGATTGGGTCTTGGTTTTATTTGGGATTGCATGATCCATGCATTCCTGAAGGTGTTCATAGAATGTGTTTATAAAGGATTCTGCGGTCTGGGCCGTATTTTCCACAGGCCCAGGGGTTTTGAAGGATTCCACTTCAGTTTTGAGAAGTGTGAAATTTGCTTTAGAGAAGTTTTTCACTGTGGTTTTCTGGGCAGGGGGTTGGGTCTGGATGTGAATATCCAGTGAGATTAGTTTATGGTCTGATCTTACCAGTGAGGGATACTCTTCTGGTTTGGAGCATAGAGTCCCCATGTTGTTGATGATCAGGTCCAGTATGTTTTCCCCTATTGTGGGAGTGGTAACAAGTTGTTCCATATCATTTGAGTTTATAAATTCTAGGAACCTTTGGGCTAGGGTGTTGGAGCTAGAGTAATGCTCCCTGTCTATGTTTGGGTAGTTGAAGTCACCCAATATAATGGTGTTTGGAGAGACCTTCATATTTTCCAGTGTTCTCAGGAAGGCCGAGTGGGGTTCCTGGGTTTGGGAGGGTGGTCTGTAGCAGGCTATAAACTGGAAGGCAGTTTTACCCACTGTTAGTTGCACATGGATAGTCTCTGATGCTTCCTGCTGTGCCACCAACCCGGACGTGTGGGCATCTTTGATCAATATTGATACTCCCCTCCTTTGTGGTTCGTCCAAGTTTGGGGCCAAAAAGCATGGTATGAGGTATAACCTGGTAGTGCTGGGGTGCTCTTGGGAGCCTTAAACCAGGTTTCTGTTACTGCACAGATATCGATGTTCTCCATGCTAAGGCGAGTATTGAGTGCATGCATCTTGAGGTTTAGACTTCTGGCGTTGAGTAGCATTACTCTTAGTTTCTTATCCCTTGTGATACCTATGGAGTTGCGTTCGTCTTTTCATCCTTGCCTAAAAAAGGCACTTTGGGGGTAGCAAGAGCCTTGCCAATATCCAAAAGCCCAGGTGTGACAGGTTCAAGCCATCCCTAGAGAAGCATCGTGGCTTGTCGAGCATGTCATCCCAGGCTGACAGGCATTGGATCCCCTTTGAATGGCACCAATACTTAAGCCAATTGTTGAAATTGATCATCTTGTCTTCATATTGTGGCATCATTCTTGGTGAGGGTAAGATGCTACTCCAAGGTCAGGGTCATACCGGCCTGGGCTACATACTCAGAGAGCTCCTCTATGTTTCTTTCATGTAGTCCAGGGAGGCACGTCTCAGGTCATTCACACCAGCATGGACAATGACTGAGTCATATTTGTACTTGCCTTGGAGTGACCTGAGTGCTTGTGTTATCTGGCGGATCCTAGCTCACGGACAGTCTTCTTCTTCTAGCACATAATTCTTCTCCTTGTAAGAAATTCATCTACATCAGTAACCTGAATCCATGCCTCTCATGCCTCAGTCAGTAATCCTGACGAAGAGGAGATTGCCAGCACAAACACCACCACTGCCAACATCACATAACCAAGCAAAACACACACCCACCTGGCGCATGCAGGGAGCCTCAAGAACTTACCTAAACAACAGAGACCCCTCCAAAACACACTCACAAACATTCCACACACAACACCAAACACATCACACACAGTAGACAACACACCAGTGTCTCCATAGCAATAAACCAATGGAGCCCATGAGACATAACAATAAACCAAACATACTAGTCATTGGTGACTCAATAGTGAGACACACTGATGTCCCCTCACAAGGCTCGACAAGGATAAGGTCACTGTTAATTGTCTGTCAGGTGCCAGAATAAGCCACATCATGCACACACTTAGGTCTCTCCACAACAGGTAAATGTATGACTCTGTCGCTGTCCATGTTGGTGTGAATGATTTGAGATGTACCTCCCTGGACTATATGAAGAAAGTCATGATTGAGCTCTCAGAGTATATGTCCCAGGCAGGTATGACCATAGCTCTAAGCAGCATCCTACCTTCACTGAGAATGATACCACAATACCAACAAAAAATAATTGATTTCAACAATTGGCATAGTTTCTGGTGTCTTTCCAAGGAAATCCAGTATCTGTCTGCCTGGGATGACATGGTTGACAGGCCTCGATGCTTTGTTAGAGATGGCCTCCACCTGTCACCCTGGAGTTCTGGATACGGCCAGGTTTTGCCTCCCCCATTGTGCCTATTTTAGGCTATTTCCCAAAGCCAAATGTTTCAACATAAAAGATCTGTCAAAAAGCAAATTGAAGGTCATGCTGCTTAATGGTAGGAGCCTTAACCTGAAAATGCACTCACTGGAGGATCTCCTTACAATGGAAGACGCCAATATCTGTACGGTCACAGAAACTTGGTTCAGGGCTGTGGCCAGCACCCCTGCCTTACCAAGCTATACCTCATCCCACACTTTCCAACCTCAAAATGAGGTCGGAAAGACTAAGGTGGTGGGAGTCTCTATCTTCATTATGACAGGCAATATCACCTCCAGACTGGTTAGCCATCATGATGCACTGGAATTACTCCAGGTGCAACTGACAGTTGGCAAGACACCCATTGAAGTTATAGCCAGCTATAAATCCCCCTCCATTACTCAGGACACCCACTCCTACTTCAAGAATCTACTTGGTCCATCAAGGTACTCCCTAAAACCCTGATTTTTGGTGACTTCAACTACCTCACCATAGACTGAGTTAACTTTTCCTGCACTAATGCACTCACCCAATGATTCCTTGATTTCATCAGCGTTCTAATGCACTATGACCAGCTCATCTCATCTCCCCTGGTCAAGGAGAGATAACATTCAGGACTTGGTTTCTCACCAACATGGGTGACTGCTCCACCAATTCCCCATAGTATGTTCTTCCTGAGAGATCAAATCAGTCTGTCTCATTTGAATTTCTACCCCGTCCACCCCAGCAATAAATCAGGCTAAAAAAACTTCCTCAAAAGTTGACTACAATCTCCCAAGGGAGGGTATTTCTAGCTTCATATCACTGCCTCCCTCAGAGAATGCAGACAACTATGCTGATCAGTACACCAAAGCAGTGTACATGGCACCTGTACAACTGCATGGACTCAGCCATACCCAATAAAACTAAAATCTGCTCCTCAAGGAAACACACAAACCTGTCTGGTGGACATCCTGTATCCATATGCTTTACAAGAAAAGGAAGAAACTGCTGTCTAATATAAAAGGAACAAATTCTAAACTGGAAAAACTCCCTCTGTGGAGCTTCAACAACCAATTTAGATCACTAGTAAAAACCTCCAAAGCAAATTAAGAATTGAAACAAACCTTTGAAACAAAGGGAAACCACAAAGCCTTCTTCTAGGTCCACCAGGAACCCTCCATGGTAAAGCCCAGGTTTGTTCTGAATTAGTACTTAACAGTACCATTTCACACTGATCCCAAGTTAGACGTATCCAACCTGCTGGCTGATAGGTTCAGTGCAAACCTCACCCCAAATCCCTCCCAAAGGTCCATTCAGTATCCCTCAATACTTGTCTCACACCTCACACATCAGTAGATCAAGTGTGTAATTGACCCTATCCAAGGCAAAGAACACAGCTTCCATGGGACCTGATAGTATCCCAAGCTGGTATTCTGCACCATCTTTAGCAAAACTAGCTTCTCCCATTGAGCAACCTGATTAAAAACACAGCCTAATTACAGGCTTCATTCTAGCAGAATGGAGAACTACCATTGTCATCCCTTTGCACAAAAGATAGTGTCACTACTGACCCAGGAAACTATCACCCATTGTAGCTTGATAAGTCTGATCTGTAAAGCTATTGAGCATATTATTATGGATCTCATAAACAAGGACATTGCCAATCTCCAAAAGGATTTGACCCACCAAATTCGGATTTAGTCAGGGTCAGATATTGCCTTTTGAACCCGATTGATGTCTTTGAGACTGTCACCAAGGCCTGGATGAGGATAAGTCAGTACATACAGCTTACTCTTGACTGGTCAGGGTCTTTGACACAATCCCCCACTTGGGCATCATCGAAAAGCTAACACAACTTGGTGTAAATCCTTATCTCATCAGGTGGGTGGCCAACTGACTCACCCGATAGGATCCACAAGCTCAAAATAGGTGCCACCACCTCAGACAGCAAACCTGTCACTATTGGTGTTCTGGGACATCTACTGTTTGGCATCTACTGAGAGGTCCAGGCAAAGCACAAAGGTCTGTGGCTGACCAAGTTTGTGGATGACTGTGTTGGGTGCTGTATCATTGACTCCCAAATGATGTTAACATACTGCAACAGGGTCTCAAAGCAACAAATGACTGGTGCCAAAGTCATGGCCTTGTTAAATGCAAACAAATGTATTATCATACCATTTGGCAGCAACACAGCCCCTACTGATTCCCACACATCAACGGCAACCCCCAAAGCACACAGCCTGTGGTGAGAGACATACGTACTCAAGTTACAAACAATCGCCCATTCAACCATCATGTAATGGTACTGGTCAGAAAGCCTTTACTTGGTTCATCTCATAAGTAATGGGATTGCAGCCAGTAAAAGAGTGTTATTACCTCTCTGTATTCCTTCCTCATTAGGCCTGTAATTGAGTACTATAATGCCCTGTTTGGTATGTACCCTCCAAACACCTGGACCAACTGAAAGGCCAAAGAAATACCTCACAAAGAGAATCCATGGACTACAACAGCTGTCATATGCGGACAGGCTCAAATTACTGTCACTCTACTCTGTATTGTACAGATTGCTCAGAAGTGATCTGTGTCTCAAGGTGCCCACAAGGCAATATCAGACCCTGCCCTTCTAAAAGATGTTCCATATCCATAAGTCTAAATCCCTCGCCTATTACTGCCACCCAAAAAAGCCTAACTCTAACATGTGTATGTGTTTTTCAGCTATATTGATCATAGGGTCATTGGAGGTTACTAAGCTAATGGCCCTAGGGCCTTTACAAGCATAGCCAAGAGTTTAGATCCAAATGAAACCTCAGTCAGCACTAGTCACCCCTGTCAATGAGGGACAGAGGTGAAACCCCTGAGACAAATTTATGGTTTTCCATCCACTCATCAAGGTTGTTCTTGAAGAGGGTCAGCGGAATACTCTCTGACATATATGGGAAGTCTATTCCAGACAAAGGGCAGCCCCTGGAGACAAAGTCTCTCTCTCTCTCCAGCAGGTTGTGAATGAAGTAATTTATTACAACAAATTTGTAATAATACAAATTTATGTATTGTGAAACCTGACAAGGGTGGGGGATTGGTTACTCATGAATAAGAACAATTATATAAACAGACTTTTACAGTATTATTCACAGATACATAAGAAGAGAGTAGTGTAAATGAAATGAATATTGCCTACCACAAAATACATGTAATATTGGCAGATTTATTAATAAATGATCATATTCTTCCATCTGACCTTGATTTTTTGTGCAAGTTAAGAATCCAAAAACCCAAAAAATGTTTGGGATTTCCAAAATACATAAAGATCTGACCAGTCCACCCTTTAGGCCAATTGTAGATGCCAGGGCTTCAAAAACATTCTTTTATAGCCCAGTATACTAGATTATAATACCAAGAACTTGGTTAATAAACATCCATTGTTCTTGAAGGACTCATAGATTTTCTAGGAAGGTAACCCAGAAGCTCTATAGTGACAGCTTTTGATTTTTGTAACTATAGATGTCAGTGATCTCTTCAGTGATATCTCATGAAGTTGGCATTGATTGTATTTTGGAATATTTGAACATCTTTACCAACTTGGATCACAGTGAGACATCCACTCTTATGACTCTTATGGAGGTTGTACTAGAAAACAATTTTATTGTTTCTGGAAAGACAACTATTCAGGCTAAAGAAGTAGCCATATGGCGCAGCATGTGCACCCACTTATACTTTTGCAAATATAGTGTTGGCCCATTGGAACATAACTATGTCTTTAATAGTGAATATGCAAGATGTTGGTCATTTTATGTAATCGTTTTTTGGATGACATAGTTATCTTTCAGGCAGTACACTAAGAGTAGGCAGGACAAGGTTTTTCGATATTTTCACACTACCACTGCCTTTTTAAAGTTTACCATGAATGCCTCAGATGATAGTATTAGTTATTTGGATATAACCATTTCAAAGGATAGCCTTAAAGGTACTTTTGTATCAAATATTTATAGGAAACCAATCTACTCTAACACTTTGTTATATTATACTAGTTGTCTCTACGCTTCTACCACCAGAGAAAGTTCATTGGTAAAAAGGGCTAGTGTGTGTCACGATCGGCTACAATTGGTGTCCGATGAAAATGAATTTCAAAGCAACTACAGTGGGAATATAAAAGTTATGGTTTCTAAAAAAGGGTTACTCCTAATTCTTTTCTTGACAACATCTTCATGAGGTAATCTATAGAGAGACAAGCTGGTCATTCATTCCTTTATTTAGGTTACGTACTGAGGGCAACAATGTATTCCTGTTCTGAACACAGAGGAATATTACTTTGAATGATAACTTGCTAACAGTAACCTAATTCTGATTTTTTAATAAAGACTTCTATGATATAAGGCTATCGCAGAGAAAAAAGTGTGTATTTTTTATGATGAGATCCTGACTTTACATTAAAGTTGTTGGGCAAAATTTGCAGGAATTGTATATCAAAGGACACCTGTAGTTTAAAACATGGTGGAAAGAGTATATATTATTACAGGTATGAGGTAGAATATAAAATGGGGAACGTATGCATACAATGCAAATATATTTTAGAGGTAGAATTTGTGGTGCTTGTTTACAACTATGGGTCTATCCGGTTGAAAAGAAAGAAGATATATTTAGCATTGTGTCCAGCAATGCCCAGCATCTCTATGTAAGAAAAACAATAAGGAATTTTTGTACTAGAATATACCAACATAATTATATATAATTATAAAAGAGAGATTGTAACAATGCCCTTGTTAAACATCTTGTATCTCATAATCGAGTATTCATTTAAAGTTTTGATAATTGAAGTCATGTTGACTTTGGACAGAGGAGGTTCCTTTGAACGAAGTTTTGGAATTAAAAGAACTACGCTGGCAGCTCAGATTAAATGTTGCTGACCCCCTCCCAGGTCTAAAATGATCTATGTTCCCATTAACAGTATTTTTAAAATTGAAAGCTAGCTCAGAAAGGTAGAAGAAAGAAATATATGGTTTTATATATATTTTTAATAGTAATTAGTATGTTCAATGGTTTAGTTATTTATATGATTACAGTATGTAGAGTTTATTAATGTTGCTTTCGTATATATATATATATATATATATATATATATATAATATATATATATATATATATATGGTATTGTTTGTGTTAATTGGATACACAATCAGACAATGTGGGTAATGTAAAGTGGGTGTGAAACTTATTGTGAAGAAGTCCATGTATTGGGGACAAAAGCTTAATAAATTCCCACACTCAATTGGTTTCTTTAACCTCTATTATTTTATCCTTTGGTTGTTGTTTAGTTTCTTATTCAGTAGTTGTGGTCATTTTACACTACATAAATTAATAAATGTGTTATATAACATGCACATCTTCATAATGATAATACATATTCAGATTTTTCAAATACTTGTAGTAATAGATGTTTGCATATAGTTGGTGAAACTGTCTCTTAAAAGTATATCAATTTTGATGGAACACAACCATCACATAATACATTACTCATCAATATGGTGACATGCAGAACTTGAAATATATTGATGACTGAACATGCCTACACATCTGTTCATGCAGGCCTCAACATCTTCTCTCCAACATTCACTGCTGATGTCATCAACATGGAGTTGTCCTGCAGCCTTGTAAAACTCAGACTTGTGCAGTGGTGCTTATAAAGTACTGTGTTCTCAGTCCCTGTACGCATTGGGGTTCTGTTCTCCCTTGGCAGTAACCTGGGAGGAATTAGTATTAATAATGTCTGTCCTAGTCAGAAGAGCATAAGTGTGTATCCTGCAATTAACACTCCAGTCTGGACTGCCAAT